>NC_056746.1:1141989330-1141991046 GCF_019279795.1 Protopterus annectens
AGATTTTAAGCGATGAAGGAGTAGTTGGTGATTCACCATGTCAAAAGCTTTTGACAGATCTACAAAGAAGGCCGATGAAAGAAGATTGTTGTTTCGGTTATTATTAATGGAGTCAATAAAGGTTAGTAAGGCTGTGGTGGTGCTATGGTAGGGACGAAATCCATGTTGGCAGTTTGCTAGGAGATTATTGTGTAGGAGGTGATTAAGTAGCTGTTTGTGGATGCATTTCTCCATTATTTTTGCTATAGGAGATAACAGCGCAATAGGGCGGTAGTTAGAGTATTCAAAAGAATCACCCCCTTTAAAGAGTGGGACGATGTGGGAGATTTCCAGAGTGAAGGTATAGTACTTTCTTTTATGGTTCTGTTAATTAGTATAGAGATAGGGTAGGCAATAGCTTTAGCTCCTAGCTGGAGATATTCTGCTGGGATTTTGTCGGCTGAGGGTGTAGAAGGTTTAAGTTTTTGAAGTAGGTTAAGAATATAGGAGGTGGGTATAGGTTTAGGATGAAATGGTGGTGGGGTGCAGTTCTGGTTACCTAGTAGAGCAGGGTCAGGGCTTTGTTGGTTGGCTAGATTAAGTATTGTAGAAGTAAAGAAGTTATTGAAAGCATTTGCAGTATGCAAGGGAGAGTCAGGGTGGGAGCCTAGTGGACTGAGAGTTTCCACTTTCCCTGCGGAAAGTAGTTTGTTGATAGAATTCCAGAATTTTTGTGGTTGTTGTTGGGAGGAACTATGTAATTGGGTGTAAAAGTTTTTTTTATCTTGTATGATAGCTATTTTAGTCAAGTTTCTTTTTTGTTTGTAATTGAGGTGGTCAAGTGAGTCTTTAGTTGTTCGCCATTTAGTCCAGGCTTTGTTCCTACTTATTATAAGTTGTTTAGTGTTACTTGTAAGCCATTGTGCTGTCCTGAATTTCATGCGTATAGAGCGCATGGGGGCATGATGATCAGGAATGGTAAGGAAGGTATTGTTGAAGTGGTTAACTGCGTCGTCTAATGGCAAGGTTTGTAGAGGTGACCAGTTGACTAGGCTAAGTTCATGTTGAAACTGATGGGGGTCATAAGTGTTTTTTGCTGTGGGATAATCGGATAAGGGGTGGTTTTGCTAGGTGTGTTTTGTGCCTGATAATGTATGTTAGTGAGTGGTCACTAAGGTCATCTGGGAGGGTTCCTGTAGTGTATTTTTGTTGGGGGGTATTTGTTAGGATCCAGTCTAGTATGGTTTCTTTGTTATTGGTTTTATTTGTTCTAGTTGTTGAATTAATGGTTTGATGGAATCCATGGAGGTTAATATGGGTAGATGGATTCATTTGTTTGCATATGTTCCAATCAATGTTGAAGTCGCCTAATAGTATGGTTTCTTGAGGGAGAGTGTTTGCGACCCAGTTAAGTAGGCCTTCTAATAAAGGAGGATTGTTACCTGGGGGAAGATAAGCACAAATAATATTTATAGTTTTGTGTGGATTGAGGGAGAGTTTGGCTGAAATAATTTCACTATTAGTGTCATTTGGAGGGGTATAGATAGTTTTACATACTTCTAGTCCAGTTTTGTAGAGTATGGCTACTCCACCCCCTTTTTGTTTTGGCCGGTCTTGTCTTAGGATGTTATAGATGTTATAGCCGGGGGGGGGATAATTTCATTGTCTTTTATAGTGGGTTTAAGCCAGGTTTCGGTAAGGCAGAGAATGTCAAACTGTTGGACTTCTATAATAAAA
>NC_056746.1:1141991546-1142011546 GCF_019279795.1 Protopterus annectens
TTGCATTTCTACTACATCCCCTACTATCTTTGCACTCATATGCCTCCCCTTTCCCGTTCTGCAGGAGTCTGCATGCAGACTTATCAGCTGCCGGCGTTTGCCCTTCCTGCATTGATTGGTGTTAATTGCTCGTTACGGATCCATTTACACTGCTTCCGCATTTCCTCGTATTCTCCGCATTACCTTCCTATATCCCTGGTTGTTGCCAGTGAGGCCGTCACATGACTGGTTTAGGGAACGTAGTCATCCTCGTGCACATGCATTTGTACGCGCATTCTGTACTCTCAGCGCATCTATTTCCTAACACGCCAGTCCTGATGCTGTGATGTGCATTGTATAGCCCAGATTTGCTGTCCTCCAATATCCTTCCTCCTACAGTGGCACACCCCTCTGTGGTTGACATGTATCTCGTAGGCCACTCCTCGGTGTAGTACCGCTCGCCGCTTGCTCCATCCTTACGCTGGCCGCTTTTGCGATTCACTATTATCTGACTCATTTGCATGGAATTGACTACTAATACTTGGTTACGGCGGACACCGCCACCACTCCTTGACAACCATTGCGCTGGGGTTGCAGCTTTACATACATACTATGGTGTGTGGTGGCTGTGCAGCTGATTTGTGTTCTACTGCTCTTTTCGGACATTGTCATATTATTTCATTGCTTTACAACTTCTGTGCACATATCCCGGGGGTCTGCTGTTCTTTCTACGACGTGCCATTTATGTCATTTTTACATTTTGTGCATATTTTCTTTGGACATTCTCGGTGCCTTTCCACATTGGCATATTGCACCTATATGATACCTGACTTTGACAGCCTTCCGTTACTCCTCCGGTATGTTTGGGTAAATGTAAACCGTTTTTTTGGTTTACATTGCCGCGTTACGCTACGCCTGCGCACGTGGATCGCTATTTGCCCTCATTTGCATGGTGCAATACCGCACACAGTGTGTTTTGCATACCTACGCCGGGGGCGGGGACGGTCCGGCGCACGCCGGTAGTGCACGTGGAATTCATTCATACCTGAATCGCTAAGCAGCCATATTTGGCGTTATAACGCCGACGCTATGCTGGCGCCTGGCGCAAGGTTCATGAATCCCGGGGCATGTTTAAATATTTATTTTGCAAATTGTTATATTTTCTAAATTGTTATATACTGCCTTTTCTAGTTCAAATATTTTCCTTTCTGTAGTTTTAGCTAAGAAACTTTGCTAATTAATATCCCCCTTAGAGGCACCTTAAATACCTCCCATCTTATGTCATATTGTAAGTCCTCATTTAAATCATATTCAGATCATTGTCATACTACATTTTCCTTTCCAAGTAACTGCAACAAACTACATTTGTGGTGTTTAATTTTTACACTAAACAGCAAGGAGCTACTTGTTCTCTAAAGATCCATCTGACTACAAAATCCTCCTTCCTTCCTTTTCAGATTGCAAAAAGGCAAGTGTAGTAGAAAGTACAAGTTGGTCTGCTGTGATTATTGTTAATTTGTAACCCAGTTTGCAGTCCAAGTTAAATTGCTTGTTAGCAAGACATGCATCTATTCTGTTACTTGTTTGTAAAGTCAATTACATCATTTCTTGCCAAGGTAATTACTGTGGCTGCACCTCCCCCCATTAACTCTATTATTTGAATTACTGGCATAAGATCATTACTACATATTGTTTTCAGTTGTTAGCCAACTTAGATGGGGCTAGGAATTAAATTGCATATCCCAGTTTCTAACTGAACATTTTATTGTGCATAAATGCCAATATAATTAATTTAAAATGTGTTTCTTTTACCTTTATGGGTACAAAAGTCGATCAGTGCAGGAACATACCCTGTGTCTCTGCACAAAGTGCAGCACTACAAGAGATTACTTCTGCCTGTTTCACTTCCACTCCCAATTCCCCTGCCACTCCCACATATCCTTACATTTATTTCTTAAACACCAGTGCAGTTTACCCAGCTGAACAGTGCTCATAAAGTAGAAAATGAACAAGAAAACCAACAAACTGAGAGCTCCAAACATTGTGATGGAAAAAAAGAACTAATTTAATATATCTAACGTGACTCTTTATGAATGTATGATAGGTTCATAGGTGTTTACTAGACTAATGACCACAAGGCATCTTTTAAGCCTAGCTGTGCATCCCATATCTCTGACAAGTTCTGACACCCTTGATAAGTGTAAGTAGGGGTTTGGGAGATGAAACATTTACAAGCAGGGGCATGGGAGATGAACCATTTAAAGGTTTCCTGTGTCCATTAGAGACATAGGTGCCAAACCTGGGATGAATTTCCTGTTCCCCATCCAATTGTCCAAGTTGCACTTGAATTCAGTTAGGGAGGAACTCTGCTTCACATGGATGGGGAGCCTGTTCCATAGACAGGGTAGTCTCTGGGATACATACTTGTCTCTCCAGCAGCTCCTATTTATATCACAGGCAAGGTCTAAATCTTTAGAATGGGTAATTCTGGTGCTGTTTGTTTTGTGGATATGCAGGAGGTCCATCAGAGTGGGGTCTGACAATACCCTGTATACCAGGCATAGATCCCCCCTCAAAAGCTTGTAGGAGAATGAATACAGGGATAGAGCCTTGAGGTGGTCTGCATAGGACATTTGACTTATGCATTGTATTTTTTTAGTGAAGAGCCTCTGTGGACAGTCCAATTGTTGGATATGCCTGGTTAGGTACATACCAAAGGGGGAACTGTACTCAATGATAGATCTGATGAATGCTGAATACAGTGGAACAATGACTTCCTTGAACTTAGATGCCATACCTTTGTTTATAGGTTGTGCAACATAGAATGATTTACTCACTACTGTAGACACGTGATAGTCAAAGGATAGATTACTATCTATGTGTGTCCCTAAGTCCCTGACTACAGGGTCAACTCTAAGGGGTGTGGTCAATATGATAGTTACCAGGGGTGGATGACTTCCCAAAGGATACTATTATGCATTTATTGGCATTTAGTTTTAGTCTATGGCTCTGACATAAGTTGTTTGTCTATGTCAGCCCCTCCTGGAGAACATTTATGTCAGTGTGGGATTCAATGGCAGATCTTAATTTACAATCATCTGCACATTTAGTCAGCCAGAGACCAATGACATTGGCCTTGACTTCAGAGAAGTAAATGCCAAAAAAGAGCGGCCCAAGGACTGATCTCTGAGAGATTCCACTTGTAACTGGCCTGTTTGTAGAGGTGGACAACACCATTCTAACTTCCTGGGTCCTGTCTGTGAGCCAGTTGGCTATACAGCAGGTGACATACGAGTTTGTACCTAACATCTTGAGATTGTCAACAATGCCTGAGTGGGATATTGTGTCAAATATCTTGGCCAGGTCAAGGTAGGCAGTGTGAACCATTTTTACTCCATCCATTACTTTGGTGATCTTCTCAAAGAAGTCCATCAGGTTGACAGGAATGATCTGCCCATATTGAAACCAAACTGGGTTGGGTCCAGTGTCTGGAGGTTTACTATATCTCTACTGATCATTTTCATGATAGTTCTTTCCATGGCTTTATACAAAAACATTAGTGAGACTTATGGGTCTATAGTTTCCAGGGTTTGTAGATGGCCCACCTGTGTGCAGAGGGATGACTGTAGCTGTTTTCCATTCATGAAGCATGAAGCCTGTTTAGAGGTTACAGTTAAATAGTAATTCCAGAGGCCCTGATAGGTCATGTTTCATGCTATTTAGAAGGCATCCTAGCATACTACCTGGGCTCATTGATGCAGTGTTCTTGGTCTTAGAATGAGCATTAAGGACCTATTCCCTAGTGATAGTAGGGGGAGTTATATTTGATGATATTTTCTGAGGAAAGGTTGAGGGGAAGAGAGGGAAAAGTTGGAAGTGAATTTATCAGCCAGAAGATTTGCTATATCTTCTGACTCAGTATAGGTGGATCCCTTTGCAATGAGCCCTGCACACAATTGTATTGCCTTTGAGGCTGCAGACATAGCTAAAGAATGCTTTGTGGTTGTCCTTTGCTAGGGAGGCCACACTTACCTCACATTTGGCTTTGGTAGACTTTATTTGTCCTCTGAGTTGTTTGTTTAGTTTGGTGAGAGTGCTTTCATCCCGCTGGGTGGTGCATCTCCTAGTTTTTTGCCATAATTTTCTTCCTTTTGTTATACAGCCTACTGATTTTGTGATTCCACCAGGGTGGCTTGTTTTTTGAGTTAGATCGTACTTCTTCCTGGTGGGTACAGCTGCCTCTAAGCTATTAACATGCATGTACAGGGTTTCTGTGAACAGTTCTGCATAGGCAGCAGTGTTTTCAGGGTTTATGGGAGCTTGAAATTTTGCCAGGTTATCACTTAATAGCAGGTGATTAACCTTAGAGTAGTTCCTGAATATTCCAGGTTTAACTGGGGGTCCAGATTTTATTTTCACTTTAAATGAGACAATTTTGTGGTCTGACCTTACCAGGGAAGACATTACAGTAGGGGGTGTGCAGCACTCTCCCATATTAGTGAGGACCAGATCCAGTATGGTTGTAACCCTGGTTGGTGTATTGACTATCTGGTCCAGGGAGTTTGTGTTTACAAAATCTAGGAATCTCTGTGCCTATGTGTTTGGTGTCATATAGGATTCCCAGTTGATACTGGGGTAATTAAAGTCACCCATGAATATGACATTGGGTTGGATGGTTAAAATCCAAAAATATATTATACTATACATATATAAATACATCTACAGTCCAAATAATACATTATTTCATTTATTCCCTTTTAACTCTTCCCACATTTTAAAACATTTTAACCACCTCTTAAAGATATGCACATTAAGAATTCCACTTCCATATTCACAACACTGCTAATTCCTCCTGTAATCTATTACCAAAATATAAAACTATCTTTTTTAGGCATTTTCAACCAAATTCACACACACACACACACACACACACACACACACACACACACACACACACACACACACACACACACACACACACACACACATGCACATGCACACGCACGCGCATGCATGCACACACACACATGCACACACACACACACACACACACACACACACACACACACACACACACACATGCATATATATGTATATGTGTGTACAGGGTCTATATTAAATTACTGAAGAAGCATTACAACGGATGCTTCTTCATCAACATGAAAACAGCAAACCGCGAATTACTTAAACGGCTGAACCGATGATTTTTTTCCTAGGGAAAAAAATTCACTGATCTGACCAGAAACGACATATCACTAAAAATAACCCAAAGTGGGGAGCTTTGTCCCCCACACCGCCAATGTGGGGGGCAAAGCCCCTAACTAAATATACCAACTCCGCTATCACACTACAGTGGGGAAAAGGACACATTTACGTTGATGGCCAACCATTTTTTTTCCCTAGGAAAAAAAATAGCTGCTTCGGACATTCACATAATTTGCATTTTGCTCTTTTCATGTCGACGAAGAGGCACTCGCTGTAATGCCTCCTCGATAATATAATATAGACCTGTGTGTATGTATGTGTATATACACCAGACTCAAATAAAAAATGACTGTGTAGTTACCCATGTAACTTCTTACAGACATCTAAATACACTCATTCCATTGTTCTTTTTCTTTCTCTCCCTCTCCTTTCCCAATAATTTCTCCTGAATTTTCAGCAATGCTTTTATTCTTCCATGTTGTTGTTTTTCTTTCGGCTTTTCCAAGTTAGGGGTCGCCACAGTGGAACTCCAGTCCGCTAATGATTGGCAATAGATTTTTTATGGGTTCTGAGGTGCCAGCTCGACACCCAACCTTCAACAAAAGCACGCGTATTCTATGCATGTCTTTCGAATGCCACTCGACCTTGGGGAGGACATGCAGACTCCACACAGAAGGCGATCCAGCCGAGAATCGAACGGGAGAACCTCTTGCTGTGAGGCAACAATGCTACCGCTGCACCACATGCATTTCCCAATTAACACACATCCTTTAATTACCTATTTTAAATGCTACATTACTCATACACCATAACTTCATACTTGCATGACCATTCACTGTTTATCTATTGCTCCTTCTTTACGTCAGCCTTCTTTTTCCCTCTGTCATCCTTGCAATCTCATTGTACTAATCCCTGTAAAGCACCAGCACTTTTTCACTCTCTTCTTCCTATCCAGCCTCACTCATCAAAGCCATCATTCCTCCTACTAGGTTATGCTATTATTATCGACTATTACATGCCACCTCTCCAACCTTTGCTTACTTGCTCTAATCTAACCTACGTCATCTTCACCTTTACCATTCCTAGGCCCTTCCACACATTTCCAGTTAACTTCTCTTCAACTCACCATGCAATGACTACTTACTCATCAATGAACTGGAATAACAACCACCCACCCATTCTATGTATCAAACACCAGCTTAAGCTTCGCAAGTACTTACAAAAGCTATTTCTTATCTTACTTCTACTATTCCTCCAAAGTAATATCAAGCACAACCCTGGTCCAGAGCCTCTCTCCTGTTACTTTCATAATGCCCAAATAATCACAAACAAAATGATTCCAATGAATGCTACAACTCTTTACAACTCAGACCTCCTAACAGTTACCGAAACCTGGCTGAGACAGATAACACTGTCTGCCACCTTCTTCCTGGAGATAGCTATTTCTTTCACTGCAGACCAGGCAGCATTAAAGGAGGTGGTGCCCTACTGCTATACAAATCTCACTTAAAAATGAAACTTATAAAACACATCTCACCCACACCAAAATCTCAACCCAAGTGAGTTCTAGCAAAAATTCCCTTATCCGGTACAATACATATCCAGTTAGCTGTTACATACCTCCTCCTTCCTCCCTACAGAAATTTAAATATGTGATTCAGCCAATTTTATCCCACACAAACAAGAGAAATATAATTATTCTAGATAACTTTAACATCAGCATATGAAAGCCCATTAATGTAGAGATCCCAGACAACCTGATGAACAGCTGATACAACTAGTCAAGCAAACTATCAGTCCCAGCCTTTTCACCAAAAAACATTATTTTATTGATCTTGTAATCTCCAATAGTCCAAACACAATCTCCTCATTTTATACCCAGCTCCCAAAACAAGACCAAAATTAATCTCCTTCAGATCTAAATCCACTGCCAACACTGTCAACTACCTTCAACTCTGTCTTCTCACAACTAGACATCTATTTTATAAACCACAGATCCGAACATTGCGGTTGAATATACTATAATACTTTCCAACTCCAAACCCAAAAAAGTGTCTAACTCATGAGTTAAAATCCTTCCCCAAACACTGTGATGAATCCTGGCGCTCCTGGAAATCTAACCACACTCCATAAAACAAGGAGCAGTATACGAATCTATGGAACCTAGAATTCATTCCTTGATAATACATTCACAACTTTCTGCAATACAGCCATACAAAATTTTGGAAAAAAGTCAATAACCTTCCAGGATATAATTTGCCTTGAACTTGTAAAAGTACTTCCTTTAGCATGTCTTCAGATGATTTACATAGACACTTTAGCAACCTCTGCAGATTTGCTGCAAACACCCCCATAAATGCTCCCTCGTCCCACCCACAATAGTTTCCTCTCTTTTATTCCTGCAGATCTTTTCCAAATAAATTATTCCTTTACTGGAAAAAATATAGGTGGAAGCTCCCCCGGTATAGACAGCCTAAATTTCTGGTTCATATACCACTGTCGTGACTTCACTGTCAAATCCCTGAAACACATCTCTAATCTTCATCTTACTACTAACACCATGCCTAATACATGGAAATCTGCTATAGTAAAACTACTGCCCAAACAAAACCTCGCACACTCCCATGACACTATTACCCCTTTTTCATGCCTCACAACTCTGTACGAATTCTTGGAGAAAATTGCCTGCCTTCAACTCACAGAATATATTTCTAAGCACCACCTTCTCTCAAAAAAACAGCATGGCTTCTGCTGCGTGAGTAGCACAGCCATGACCACAGCCATCAGGCCTCTGAACAATGAAATTCTCATGTCAACGGACAAAGGCTTGTTCTCTAGTACAATTTTTATAGGCCTCATCAGAGACCTTCATTTATGCAATCACCCAATCTCATGATCCACCATTCATAACTAGGCATTATCCCTTCCTTCCAAACTTATTTGACTAACCACCATTTCTCACTGAACTATATCTCTTTTACCCAAAAGTGTACATGAAAGATCTATTTTTCCCCCTTCTGTTATAGACATACACATCAGTAAACTTCCACTTGATCTTTCTTACCTTCCTGTCCTCCTGTATGCAGATGACATGGTCCTCTAGTGCTGCAGCCACTTTTGACCTGGATATGTTCTTATTATATCCAGGTCATTGTATTACCTTACATTTGCTTGACCGAAGGAGATGATAATCATGTCTAGTCTGCTGTCTAAGTTTATTTATCATTCTATGTCTTCTCCTCTCCTATCTTCTCAATCACCTCTTCTTCAATGGCCTTGTACCCTCTTGCTTGCTTCACAGTTTTCTGTTCCACCATCCATTCCAGAAATTACTTCCACTGTTCCAGAATTTTCTCTGTAGAAAAATAATGTTTGTAAGGAAGAGACAAGTTAGTCAATGCAACCTGTTTTCTGTGCCTACTGTCCATATTGTCCTGTTCTCCCTGTTTAGTATAACACCTTAGTAGCTCCTTATTATGAACTTGTACACCCATATATATAACTTTGATTGGTCTCTATTTAACCTTAATTGCTGCTTGGGAAGGCTTTCCAGATCTTTACTTAGACTTTCCTAAATTGCCACACCTGACTTCCCATTATCAGTAAATAAGATGACCCTGTTCCCTGAGATATGTGTACAATGAACACACACTGAAGAGAACCGGATCCAGGACTGACCACTGTGGTATTCCACTTTCACTGTAAGTGTCACTGACATTCTGTCTCTCACCAGCCCCACCACATATTTATTTAACCAGACATATGTTCAGTTTAATATTCTTGACACTACCCGTCCAACCTCTTACAGTATTATTACCAACCTATAGTGAGGTTATGGATCAAAGATCTTGCTGAAATCAGCTGGAGCATATCTAAAGGTAATGCAATCTCAAGTTATCTTGTAACGCAGTCATAAAACTGGATCTGATTTTTATGTTCTCTTCTTCTAGCCATGTTGGTTGCTGTCTTGGAGACATATCATCTAGAAAAGCAACAGACACCTTTTTTACAGAATGTTTCCAATGGTTCCCCCTGCCACTGCATGCTTGATAAACAAATGGCTAACTTGACACTTCTTTCCTGAATTTTCCTTGTTTCATCCTTTTATGAGGTTATCACAGCTGATGTCTACAATTCATCAGGTATTTACTCAGTGGCCAGTGATATGCTAAAAATCTTAGGAAGGGAACTGACTAGTACTCTGGTCAGATTACTCGGGACCCTGAGAGGCAGCATAATGGGTTGCCTGTCCTCCTTTAGGGAAACCATTTGACTTTTACCTCCTTCCATTTATATTTTGTTGGTCCTCTTCATTCTTTACACTGCCCTACCTCCTTCTAAATTCACTTTCCCCTTGCATTCATTTGTAAAAACAGAAACAAACTATTGATTCAACAATGCTACTTTTACCAAGTTTTCTGCAAGCTCACTCCCTTCTTTGCTAAGTCTAGATAAGCCTGTCTCTCCTTTCCTTCTGTTTTTCTTTCTGCTACATAAACAAAGAAGAGATTTACTGTGATCCATAGCCTTAGGGTGCACATATTTAGCCTTTGTTTTCTTCTATATGAAGTGTCTGACCTCTGGGATTCACTACCTTAGCAATTAAAAAGTGTCCCAGTATGTACAATTTTTTGAAGTGTATTAAAACATTTTTTTTCTAAGTAAAGCCTGTGATGAACTATACAGCATTTATTTACCATTTATTATCTCTTTTATACATATTATTGTACTGTTTTTATTATTTATTATATACTTGGACTCTTTTTATTATTTACTATACCTGTCCTATTTGCACTTTATTTTTAACTTGCCTTATTTACACTTTATTTTACTCTGCCTAGATCTGGATACCTAAACATGATTGTTTGATCAATTGATTGACTGATTGACTGATCCAGGGATTGTGACTGCATGCACCAGAGGAGGATCTGTCACCTACTTTCTAACTTAGAAAAGTTCATTTTACTGCACTGGAAACTCAGTAACAAACATAGTATTAATATGAACATACTGCAGGCTCTGCATGTGCTGCATCTGTGACATACATCGTGCTATGCATCCATCTTGTATAAAACTGGCTTCATTTACCAATTCCCAAGTTTAACTCCCAGAGTGTTAAACTCTTAGAGTTAAACTACACAAGATGTAACCCACCAAAGTCACTCAACAGTTAGTGTTGCTGCAGGAGGATAAGCCCCTCTGCATTTGGAGTACAGCCTTCACACCCCCCAAATTTATATATACCAACTCCAAGATCATACAAATGAGGACTGGAGAAATGTCTGGTATGAAAGAATCAGTGCTAGCATGCGTGTACAGACTGCACCAACAGTGATTATCTATCAGTGAATTCAACCCTATGGGAGATGGAACTTGGAAATTGTATGGAAAGTACAAATCTATCAGTCACAAATGACTGTGATGACAGTTATAATCACATGACGTGTAGCTGTAAACAATGACTATATTTCTCCAAAAGAGGTGTCTCAATATCATTCATGAAAGCAGTGTAAGATAATCAAAGACACACCTACATGCACACACACACACACACACACACACACACACACACACACACACACACACACACACACACACACACACACACACACTGGAGAAAAAAAAGTGGCCATCAGCATCGTCACTGAACATGAAAAGACATTAGACTGAGTTAAGAAGGACAACACTAAAAAAATGAGAAATTAATCTAGGATTCAAACCCAGACCCTCTCAATTACTACTGCAGCTGCTGTACAGGCACACTATTGTTGCAGCAGGTCTATATTACAATGTCGACCTCACAGGAGTTCGAATGTTGTAATATTGAACCCAAATGTGGGCTGTTTTCGGGACTTTGCTATTTCCTCCATTGTGGTGCGATCTCGGAATTGATATATTTTAGTAGGGGGGGGTCAAAGCCCCCCACTTCAGTTTAAGATTAAAGTGTATTTTTTTTTTGGCACGAACAGCGATTTTTTTCCCTGTGAAAAAAAATTCACTGTTCTGTGTTTTCATCATAATTGGATTTTGAACTTTACGGTTCAATATTGCAATCTTCGAAATCCTGTGAGTTTGACATTGTAATATAGACCCATGGCCACTATTAGATGACCAAGATTTGAAAGTAACACCTATTCTTTCATAGCTGTGTGATATGCACAGACAGGCCAAAGAAAAGAGATGTATTTCAACTACTTATTTTGTATTTATTTGCATGTATGTGTGTTAACACTGTCCGCACTACACGGTTCACCAAATAATCAAGGAAGTAAAAGGAGAGTCAGCATAAACAGTATTCCTAAAACAAACCTAAATGCAGATAATATATAAATATGCATAACTATGCAGTTAAACTTCTTCTTTTTGTACTGGTTTGTTTGTGTGTATAGCATTTTTTCGAGGGAGAGATGATGCTCCAATACCTTGAAAAGTTCTTAGCTGCTTAAAACTGCTAACAGTAGAATACTTGTTATAGTGATCCACAGCATTCGTGTTTATGCCCGTGGTGAGGTATGAACTTCTTTAGTTCTGTGCTCCTGGACTTTAAAACATGTTTTTACCTCCAAAAGTGTCTAATCAACATAGCGGTCTATTTGAGCGCTGGTTCAGGACGTTACTCATGCACTTTCTGTTTTCCTCTCTTCCTCTGATTATCATGATAAAGTGTGCTGATCTATAGACCTTTTTTCACCCAAGATCCAGGGTCAAATAAGGAATGTACAGAACTAAGAGTAGGAATGCCTTTGTATTATTATCAGAGTAAATACAGATAGGCTATACCTCCCACTGGAACCTGGAGTGTCTGACTTACTACATATACCGTCTCTGTCAAAATAAAATGAATCCAATTTTTCATCACAAAAACACATTTTCCCATAACTTTGCAGTAATTTAATCTCAGATTTTATATACATAGCTTCCAAGGTATGGAACACATTGCAATTTGGGATATATGGATTTTCTATAAAAATAATTGTTTCATACATGTGAAATTTTCTGTTCATTCTTATATTTACTAAATGAGTGTTTCCATGTAACGTTTCATGCTATGTGAACTAAAGCTTCCTGTTTTGCACAGTTATCTAAATTATTGCCTTATAGTTGTACTGCATTCATTAATTTACACATTGCATTTCTTCAACTAAATTATCTGCTGTAGTTTGTTAGTGCATATAGTCAGGATGTGGTTTAGCTATTCATTACTATGCATGTCTTTGTAAAGGAATCCCTGTTCAATACTTAGTACTGCATCAGCTATTACAGCAAGTCAAGTTTACACTTTAATGGGCATTTCTAACTGCAATCATAGATGCCTAAAATTAAAATCCAATAATTATGTGTAATATTTGTCACTTATGGTAACAAAAAATAATGACTGTTGTTTTTCATTATGAGAGGAAAATCTCTGGACTTTGCTTTTTTACTTGAGAAATAAACATTACAACTTAAATCTGCATATTTAAATATTTCTAGTACAGTTTCTCAGTAGAGAAATAACATTTTTGCATCTGTTGGTGTAAAACTTGACATAGGTTCATAGGTTCATAGGTTCATACTAGGCTATCTGCCCTAGGGCATTTATAAGCCTAGCCAGAGTGTGTTTGGCTTTCGCCACCCATTTTAAATTAATTCTGCTATGCCCTTTTCCGAGTTTAGTATACTGTGCCTCTGTCTAATAGTGACACAGAAGAGATACCCGGGGTAAACCTACGATCTCCCATCCACTCATCAAGATTCCTCTTGAAGAGAGCCATTGAGGGACTTTGCCTAACCTGGACTGGGATTTTATTCCAGAGTGAAGGGAGTCTCTGGGTTATGAATCTGTCCCTCCAGCATGTCCTATTTATTTCAGTGCTGAGGTTCAAGTCTCTCAAGCGCGTAGCTTGATGGGATTTGGATTTTCTGAGGTGCAGCATGTCCATTAATTCCGGGTTGGACATGGCTTTATATGTCAGGCACAGATCGCCTCTGAGCAGGTGGTATGCCACTTAATAGAGTTGGAGTTTCTTTAACCGGGCAGCATATGGCATCTGTTTGAGCCCTTTGATCCTCTTGGTGAGGTACTTTTGGGATCTTTCCAGCTGCTGCAGGTGTCTGGTAAGGTACATCCCAAAAGGGGCATTGTACTCAATTATGGGCCTGATGGGGGATGAGTAAGGAGGCACAATGACCTCCCCTGATCTAGATGTGAATCCCTTCATGATTAGGTGGGCTATATAAAACGTTTTTCTAACCACTTTGGCCACGTGGTTGTCAAATGAGAGATTGCTATCAACTTGGGTCCCCAGGTCCCTAATTACTTCTTCCATACTTAATGGATTACCACCTATGTGGTAATTTGTGGGTACTTTGTTTTTGTCAAAGGGGATGACTATACACTTTTTGGCGTTTAGCTTGAGGCCATGGTTTTGGCACCAGTTGTCTGTTTCTATGAGGCCCTTTTGGAGGATGCTTGTGTCGGCTGGAGAGTCAATTATGGCACCCAGTTTGCAGTCATCTGTGAACTTGGTCAGCCACAATCCTTCCATGTTGGCCTATACCTCCGAGAAATATATACCGAACAAGAAAGGTCCCAGGACTGAGCCTTGTGGGACGCCACTTGTAACTGGTTTAAAGTCTGACATGGCTCCAGCAATTTTAACCATGTGGGTTCTGTCCTTGAGCCAGTTTGCAACCCATCTAGTGACATAGGGGGTTATATTTAAGCTGGTGAGCTTATCTATAATGCCCAAGTGGGGTATTGTATCGAAGGCTTTTGTGAGGTCCAGGTAGGCTGTGTGGACTGCTTTCCCCTCGTCAATAGCCTTGGTGACTGTTTCAAAGAAATCGACCAGGTTCAAGAGGCAGGATCTGCCCTTAACAAAGCCGAACTGGGTAGGATCCAGTGTCTGTAGGTCCCCAATGTCTTTATTTATGAGGTCCATGATGATCCTTTTCATAGCTTTGCAGACCAGGCTAGTCAGGCTTATTGGGCTATAGTTTCCAGGATCTGTTGAGACGCCACCTTTGTGGAGAGGGACCACTGTTGTTGTACGCCACTCTTTGGGTACATATCCTGTAGTAAGGCTGAGATTGAACAGTAGTTTTATGTTTAGGTTTAGCTCTTCTTGGAGTTCATGTTGGACGCAACCCGGGACACCATCTGGTCCCATTGATGCTGTGTTTTTTGCTTTGGAGAGGGCGGCTCTTACCTGAGCTTCTGAGATGTCAGGGGGGCAGCTCTCTGCTGGGATGGATATTTGCTGTTTTGGTGGTGAGGGGGGTGAGAAATTTGCGCTGAACCTGTCAGCTAGGATGTTGGCAATGTCTGTGGGTTCAGTGTATTTTTTGTCATTTTGAACTAATTCTGAGCATCTGGGAATTCCCACATTCATTACTCTAATGAGTTCTATTAAACAGAATGACTAAATTAACATCCTCAAAGTTTATAGTTCAAACTTTGGTGTACCTCAATTTTCCCATTTGTAAAGATTGACTCTAACACAGTTCAGGCTAGTAAGATGCATGCTCAAAAATATTCCAACCGAATATGTAGTGAGGTGAAGAATAGATTTAAGGGATGAGACACGATGGACAGAGTACATGAAGTACTACAGGCAGAAGTTTGCAGTATGGGTGTATTACCCTGTACTCGAGACACATTTGCTCAGGTCACATGTCCTTACTGCCACTCGGTTGTTTCAGTAATTATTCTAACTCACACTAACCATATTGTTAGCTATCATTACCATAACTCTTATCCTAACCCTAAAATTTCCACCTGGTGCCTAACCCCAAAATCCCCTTCCCCTTCCTAACCCTAAAGTCCCTTTCACTTCCTAAACCTAAAATTCTGCCCCTTCCCTAATCCTAAAGTCCATACTGCACTCCATCTCCTCCTCATTAAACCTAACAGCACAGTCCTGGGTCCCCTTCCTACCTAGTCCATGGTGAGCACTTGCTTGGGTCTGTCTCCTAGTACATGAGAGATGGTGTGGCAGCCGTATCATTGAACTCATGTTCGAGTTTGAGTGTGAGCAGCTGGTTGGATGGGGTTAGACCTCTTTGAGTCCCTGTCTGAGAGTTACTGAAATTCTAGCAAGTGAGGCTTCAGCAGATGTAAGGATTCCTTGAAATATTGTCCAGGAGGTGGCATCATATATATTCCAAACAGAAAAAAGAATAAGAAGGCAAAATGTCTGTCTATACAGACTACAAACTGACCAAGAAAAGAAAGAATCAAAAGGAAATGGAAATAAGTAAGATATGTCAAAGTGAACGCAAAGTTTCAGAGAATAGCAAAGAGAAATAAAGAGGTATATTTAAACCAGGCACACAAAGAACTGACAAAAGACAATAGAAAGAGACAGACAAGAGGTCAGCCCAAGAAGACTGGTGATATCAAGGGAAACGTACAAGTAAAATGGCATTGTGAAAGACAAGGATAGAAGGGACCTAGCAAAAACAGGCTATGTTAGGAAAGGATGGCATGAATATGCAGAGAAGCTATATAAGGAGGACACTAGTATGACTGAAGCATATGATGACACGATCTCTAAGCTATTATTTCTATCACTTCAAATTAGGAATAGCAGCACACATATTCAAATCAGTAAACATTACCTCTAACACATCAGTAGTAGAAGAAGCTGATTATTATGGTATAATGATTAACAATCTTAGTAATTTCAATCATTATACTTCAGAAATGGGAGAGAAAAGGGGAAGAACTGTATCTTGAAATTTTTCAGATGCATATCTATCTTTATTTGAGATAGAAAAGACATATGTGGCAGTCTATGATGCATTTTTTTATTTATTTCTGTAGGAGTATAAGACAGTTTATTCTTTAGTAGCAGACTTTAACTTTCTGCTGAAAGTGACACATTATATTATTTGTATCATCTGTAGCATTTTTCACATAACAATAATGTACACTAAAGTTGAAATTAAATTTATGGCACTCCTACTATTTCTAATAACTGTGGTAAACTGAACAATACATTGAGAATACCTCCTAGTTGTTGAAGTAGAAGTAAGACAAAGTAGAAAGATGACATCCAGTGCTGTAAGAGCATTTCATTAGGGATTACATTTGGTAATTACACTATCATTTATAAAACCTTGTCAGACTATATGTGGTTCAGTAGCATGGAAACCTTACCTTTGCATGCATATTATAATGTTCCTTCCTAAGTACCCAACTCCTATTCATGTATTCATTCTTTCTTTCTCTCTTTCTTTCTTTCTTTCTTTCTTTCTTTCTGCATTTATTTATTTGTATTTGTTTAATGTGGTAGTGCACTGATATCAATGGACCATATGCAGGCACAGCCTGAGTGAATAAGATCACATAAGAAATGATCAAACATATTTACAGAAACAAGGATATGCTATAAAACATGTACATATTTACAGATGCAAAAATTATATGCTGGAATGCACTATAAATTGCACACATCACATGTGCACACTAAATTGTTTTGGTATGAGTATTCTTACTAAAACAGCAGGCTGTCATTAATTTTATTGTACTGTATTTTATTTATGCATATTACTTACATTTTATTTATTTGATTCAGTCAATGGATCTATTTATTTATTGTTGCAGCCCACTAGGTCTATAGACTCTTTTCAGGGAAGACCTAGGATGGTATTCATACTGACAAGGGGAAATTTGTCTGAGCCACTGAAGAAACTCTACTATGGTTTTTGAACTATATCATGGTATTCGCAGCAACCAGCAACTCAGGCAAATGGGATCCTCCCCCTTTAATATCTCATATGAAGGCTGGAACAGTCAGGAATACAGCAACATTATTATGTTTCATTACAAATGTCCATGCTGAAAAATAAATCCAAAATCAAGATCATCCACTGTAAAATGTAAGTATAAATCCAGCATCCAGATCTTCTACCATGAAAGTAGGTATAAAGCCAACATCAAGATCTTCTGCCATAAAAGGTAAGTATAAATCCAACCTCCAGATCTTCCATCATGAAAGGTAAGTGTAAATCCAACATCTAGATCTTCCACCATGAACGGTAAGTATAAATCCAACATCTAGATCTTCCACCATGAAAGGTAATACAAATCCAATAACTAGATATTTTACCATGATAAGTACAAATCAAGCATCTGGATCTTCAACAATGAAAGGTAAGTATAAATCCAACATCCAGATCTTCCACAATGAAAGGTAAGTATAAATCCAGCATCTGGATCTTTCACCATATCCAGGTCTCCTACCATGAAAGGTAAGTATAAATCCAACATCCAGATCTTCCACCATGAAAGTAAACATAAATCCAACATCCAGATATTCCATCATTAAAGCTAAATATAAATACAACATCTGGATCTTCTACCATGAAAGGTAAGAATAAATCCAACATCCAGATCTTCCACCATGAAAGGTAAGTATAAATCTAGCATCTGGAACTTCCACCATGAAAGGTAAGTATAAATCCAACATCCAAAGCTTCCACCATGAAAGGCAAGTATAAATACAACCTCCAGAGCTTCCACCATGAAAGGTAAATATAAATCCAGCATCTAGATCTTCCACCATGAAAGGTAAGTATAAATTCAACATCCAGCGCTTCCACCATAAAAGGTTAAGTATAAATCCAACTTCTAGATCTTCCACCGTGAAAGGTAAGTATAAATCCAACATCCAGAGCTTCCACCATGAAAGGTAAGTATAAATCCAAGATCCATATCTTCCATCATGAAAGGTAAGTATAAATCAAACATCTAGATCTTCCACCATGAAAGGTAAGTATAAATCCAACATCCAGATCTTCCATCATGAAAAGTAAGTATAAATCCGACATCTAGATCTTCCACCATGAAAGCTAAGCATTCTTTTTGTTCAGCCACATACAGTGACAGTTTTGTCATTTCCTTCTTCTCATCCTCTGCCTTCCATTTTCCTTTCCATATCCTATCAACCACATGGGTGTTGTCTTATGCTTGAAGATCTGCCACTAGACATTTGGAGGGGGTGCTCAAAAAGAAGTATCTTTTTTATATATCCTGATACATTAAGATTGTTTAGGGATTAATATGGACCAACAATCTAAGGTAACACTGCCCAGTTAAAGTAATATGCCTCTACTGGTATTCCAGTAGTACATTTTGAAGTGAACATAACAGCTAAATTGAGGTTTCTGTTTAAACTCAGACTTATGTTTCAGGGATTTTGTGTGTGTGTGTGTGTGTGTGTGTGTGTGTGTGTGTGTGTGTGTGTGTGTGTGTGTGTGTGTGTGTGTGTGTGTGTGTGTGCATATATATATATATATATATATATATACATTTCATCAAAAACTCAAGTCATTGACCATTTCATCTGAAGGCTGGGACATCAACAACCATTTAATCTAAAACAGCAAAAGTCCAAAAAATCATAACAGATCTATGTGTGGACTGTAAAATGCTTTCTGATCACTGGTAAGAGTTTTCTTATATATGTATAAGTAATATTGCTGTTTGATTTAGTACAGTGTGCTGTATTATCCAAGCTGGTGCTGCTATAGATTTTCTCCTTTCTTCCACTGTAGTGAGATTGTGGAGTTATTATACATAATTTAAGAGAGTTCAGCCACTCACATGGGAGTTTAGGGTGGTTTGCCCCCTGCAAAAAACTTTTTTTTTTTTTTTTTTTTTTTAGTTTTGCTAGTTTACTTATCTATTTTGTTTTGACATTTGCTTACCAGGCTAGTCTGACTGAGATAATATCCCATTTTCAGTGGAGACCCTGGGAGAAAAGCTCCACATACAAGTAATATAGTTACAGTTAAATAAAGCTATTATGAAGCCTGATACAGAGGAATGATGTATTAACTATGTAAAAATTACTCCTTCAGTTCATGTAGTGTAAACCTATTTATACAGAGTGCATATATTTGGACAGCTACTACAAGCTGAAAAGGGACATTGTCAGTAGATAAAGTATTCACAAGTTGCATTTTATAGAGATGGCATTAAACAAACTAAATACACTCTTTGGAAAAGAAATGACTAGGTAATAAAAATATGTATTTGATCTTTGACTAGAACTAGATTTTACTAGTTCCTTCCCTCTGAATATAGTCAAAATATGCTGGTGGTGAAAGAAAGAAGGGACTAGGGTAGTGAAGGAGCATAACTAAGTTTTATTTAGGTAGTCTGTTAATAGTTGTTTGAAACTGGAGAGGCTAAAGGTGGATCTAATTAGCAGAGGGATAAAATAGAAGTAGAGACTTTGGCCAGAGCATTTGTGGGGTTTACATATTCTGAAAAGATGTTGTTCATTAGACTGAAGTTGTCTACTAGGGTTATAGGAATGGAGAATAGGAGTAAAAGCAGGGTAGTCATCAGCTTTGTGAATATTGTATATGGAAATAAGCTGAATGTAATCCAAGTGGTGAGGCAGTTCGAGCCGATTCAATGCCTTAAGAGCAACACAGTGGCAGCTGCAGTATCGTTTCTAGGTCACAAATTTGGCAACCTTATTACATAATGTTTCCAGTTTATTTTTTACTGTAGCTTGAAGATTGATTAGGATGCATGTACTATATAAGAGAGATGGGAGAAGGTAGGTAGTAGAGAGAGTGGTATTGGTGGGGTTCCTAAGGCAGTTTTTATACATGTACAGCATTCATAAATTTTAGGTGAGTCTTTTTTATGTCATTTTGAACATGCAAGTCAAATTTAATGTTATCATCTACAATCACTCCAAGACTTTTTGTGTAGGAGACTACTTCAATTTCAGTTCTGTTTAGTGAACAGATTTTGAAATCCACTTTATCAGACCTGCATGATTTGAAAATAGCAGTATTTTTTTTGTTTATGG
>NC_056746.1:1142016546-1142063551 GCF_019279795.1 Protopterus annectens
TGTGGTCGGTGGGGACCCACTGGTCAAGGGGGCCCTAAACCACAGCAATTATCTTATCTTGATATTTTAACATGTCTGTTAAACCAAGGAAATCAAGTACAACAGTTGTTTATGCTTAGTAAACCAGGTGGTTAATAATTACTCTTCTTTATATCTCTTTCAAAATTCAAAGATCTTTACTTATAGTAACAGTGTTTTGTCAAGAAAAAGGCTTCACAAGGATATGCAAGTGCGCCTGCGCATGTGTAATCTGCTCACAGAATAGAAAATGAATGGTGTTTTCCCCACGTGCTATGTACATGGCTCATACCTGTTAAACCCGTAAAGTACAAAACCAGACAAAGCCATGACAACAACTGGTACAAATAGGGACAATCCCCAGATATTGCCCTAACAAACATAGAAAGTGGATAGAATAACAGGTGTGTCACTAGCATGGATTCTCTGAAGGGTATGAAGTCGTAACCTGAAATGTTTGTCATTATTTACCAACGTCACTCTTTAATGATATGCCACTAACTTGCCAGACAGACACAAGGTTATGAAAAATGGACCAAAGATAAGAGGCAAACAGCTGTACATGCAGCGGAAATCTGTACAGTTGAAAGGTATGATATGGAGATATATATACACATATATCCACAGACATAATCCAAAGCAAATTACGAGATGAGGAATGTACAGACATATGTATATAGGTACATATATATATCTATACACACACGATACGTGAATAGATATATATACACAACAAACATATGTTGCTGTACATATAACACATGTACATAAATAGGTCACGGTATAGCTAATATGGATAGACAGACAGACATGCATGAAAGGAGACTACACCGATGGTTTCCAAACCATTGCCCAGAAAGTACCAGTGTGACAGGGCCTGCAAGTTCTACACGTTAAACATGAATATAGGTGTCCTTTGCAGTACCCCAAAAATTGATCCTATACAAAGTGCAAACCGTCATTGATGCAAAAGAAGTCACACCTGCAACTACGATATAGGTGTACATGCAACAGTAGCAGGTGCAAGGGTAATAACACATGGGTTGATTGAATGTATGACGTATGAGCTGATTTCCGCAGAGTGGGAAGTGCTCAGAAGTGCCCTCACACTTTATTATCACTCACATTAAACATGTCTGATGGGTACTGTGGAGGTGTGTCAGGTATGGGAATCATGGGTATGCAGAATTGGGCCAAGGTATTGGTTGGCACAGATCTATTAGGTACGCCCCATGGGAGTGATCAATATACTTATGTGGGTATAGCACACACCTACATTCTCCAAAAAAGTGCAACCCATCTACTGGATATTGTGTAAACCATTGGGGGAAGACGTAGGGACCTATATCAGTGTCATGTAGGCGATCATCATGGATGGACACGCGTACGACCAAGATGGTAACCATACCTGCCAGAATGTCAGAATAAGACAGCTGGACTAAGGCATAGTACACGACAGACAAATAGAGACTATATTAAATATACCTCAGACAAAGTCAGACCGTTGATAAAATAATTGTGTAGTCAGGAATACAAATGTTATGAGAGTTAGTAATCATGAAATAGAAATGTCAGTCATGATTACCTAACCACACAGTCCGTCATGGCTTGCCAGAAATCTACCAGAAAGGCACATTATCATGACAAATGTAACAGAATCATAGGTCAAACTCCAGGGCGTATACCCATAATGTGTACAGGTGAGAGGTATGAAGGTAACCCTTCCTAATGAAATGTACAGAACTAGTGATACTAGGTGGATAGGTGAGTAGAAAGACGTCAGGACAAATGACTAAACATGTACAAGTCATAAGCATGTTTGTCCACAAATATGAATTACAATGTATAGCCTGTGAAAGTCAATGTGGAAGGTTAATAGACTCAAAAGACATGTGTCCCTCAGGGTGTCATGCAGTGTCACTGATACAGTGTCCAGTGCCCCATACTCGTACGTGAGCTCTGCCACTGACGGAAAGCGCAAATACCGGCGTACACATAAGATACATGATGGAATAATTAGTGTGGATAAGCATCTGTTAGTCTGTGTGAGGAATATAACCCAGTGGGTGGGTGTGTCCTGCAATAGGAATGTAATGGTAACTGGCCTGTGATGGCGCCATGTATTGTGTGTGTTGGCATAAGGAAACTGATGTCCAGTATCAGAAACATACCTCGCAACTGTACAAATGTGCAGATGTATGCCTCATAGGTGTGGTGTGTTCCTCTCACAATCTGTACCTGTCTGCCAAATACCTGAGAACTGACTTCTTTAATAATGATAAACATATGTGTTTAAGACCCCAAATCCCTCAGAAAGGTCATACTAATGCAAAACCTATAATACTGTCAACTATCTACATTTGTAAGAGCAAGATGTAGAATCTGCCCCTATCTGTCCCCCCATCATGTTAGGCTTTGTACAGATGTTTTGCACTAGGAGGTTGATAGGTATGATCAGAAACAGATACGTCTGAGGAAACAGCATTATCGACTGCAAGATAACTCAGAAGGTATGAAAAGCGCTGCAGTAGGAAGTTCATCCGCAGGTATGTGCTGACATGTCAAATGACACAGCAGTCTACAGGAAGTACCTATAGGGTATCACCTTTACCAATGATGACAGTGGGACATATCCACAGCCATGCATACACTACAAACAGACATAGCACACAGCAAAGTCTAGGCAATGATACACGAAGCCTCCGGCATGTATGGATTGAGTGAGAGTACAGCAAGTAAAGATGACTGCCAGGCTATTCAGCAAACACCTGCAGGGGCATGCAAGACTGCCCGTAACATGAACATTGCACGGACAATGTTGGGATTTGCAACATACCCCATTTGTATGTGTAAGCTATGCAAATGATGTAATTACGTGATACATGAAACAGTAAGCTGTCCATGCAAGAGCAGAGTTATGTGCAGAAATGTACACGGATGTTATGCGACTAACGTTTTGCACGTTGCTAAACGGAGCAATGACAGCTGCAAATACAGTATGAATACAGTCGAAGAAGCATGCCAATGTCCAAGTCCAAGGCCAGTGGCAGCTTTGTCCATTGGATATCAATGAACCAGTAGTTATCCTCCCCCGATCCCTGGTGTGGAAGTGTAGCGCAGCGCCACAAGAACACGTTGTGCTTCAAAACAAGGCATATGGATAATATACATACAAAATGTAGGTTTAGTTAGATGTTAGTACGTTATGCATATGAATGGCAAGCTGGAGACAACATGGCTACTGCATACTGGTACTTATGTGTGGAAGCGCTCTGTCAGAGATGTAACGAAGCATTTGTAGTCAATGTGAGGCAAGTGAGGCTGAGGATAGTGAATCACAACATGCTATGCCATATGGGCCAAGCCTCTACAGTGTAGTGTAGGTTAAGGGGACTATTAGAGTAGAAGATAGGTGACAACATGAGTGTGTATGTACAAAACACTGTAACCTCACCAGAGCAGTGTCACATGTGTGCTGTCAGTACTCAGTGGAAGAGGCGTGTCATGAGCTATCCTAGGGAACATCAGGAGACTGACAGCACACGTGACACTGCTCTGGTGAGGTTACAGTGTTTTGTACATACACACTCATGTTGTCACCTATCTTCTACTGGATACCACCGATGTGACCTGCAAACCTGTCCACAGTGTGTCTGCGCCCGTGCGCACCAGTAAGGCCAAGTAAGCATGTGTGCGCGTGTGTTAGCCCGTGTGCATGTGTGGAAGAACGAGTAAGCTAGTGTACGAATGGTGAAGCCCATGTAATGTCGTGCATGCGTTTGTAAGCATGTATACATGTGTACTACACACATCACACACGTACTGCACACACAGACACACATGCTGCCAATACTACACACATCAGTGAAATGGCACATGGATGGAGACTACATCATCAGGAGTAACAGTGCTGTAAACTATGCTACAGTGATGGTCATAGCTGCAATGCATCATGCCTGCTGAAGTACACCTGGAAGTAACACACTGTGTGTTAACAGCATGCTAACATCAATACAGTGGAATAAAGCCACCGTGTGCAGCAGCACCAGGTTAGTCAGATCCTGCATCAATGTTACACATCATAGGTGGTGGCACAGGTGACATCATATGCACAGGGTGTGGTGTTAACATGTCCAGAGCTGTCATAGAGCCATCCAATGTACACGTAGGTGTGTGTGTGTGAGGGACAACGGTTATTGCATGGCCCAATGGTGGTGCAATGGGTGTGTGTATGTGATAGCCGTAGCTGTTTGTGGTAAGTGTGTGTGTGTCTGCATATACACAGGTACAGCATGTGTCAGCCATATACAGGAGGTTGTGGGACAGTCACAATCCGTACCTGCCAGGCTGTAGAGATCTCCATTACTGGCCATGGACATCCCTCCATGCATCCAACACAACCCAGTCCTGCACCTGTCAATGTCCACACATACAGTACTGGGATCTGTACCACAACCTGTGGATAAACGTGCATCTGTAATGTTAACCTGAGGTGCATAGAATTGACAGTTACTACAGACGGATATGAGCCATACTCACACTCCAATGTAATAACCACTGCTGACTGTTGCCGAGATCTGCATACGACGAGTCAAAGGTGCTGCACTAACATTGTTTCCAATGCCCGTGTAATACCCAGCAACACAATAACCGGTCACTACACATGTATAACACACGATCACTACAGTACACAGTATGTGCACTATTACAGAGCCATAGCAGATGTGCATACATCCAAGGTGCTCACGTACAGACAATGCAGCCGAGTCAAGAGTGATAATCCCAACATACATATCTATATACAATATACATTTTATATATATATATATATATATATATATATATATATATATATATATATATATATATATATATATATATATATATGTAGACAGATACACACACGCACACACACACACACACACACACACACACACACACACACACACACACACACACACACACACACACACACACACACACACACACACACACACACACACACACACACACATGTGGCAGGGTTGGGAGCAGAACATAAATGTAAGCACTGTACCACACAACAGCATTACGCAGTTACAAAACGTGCTACTGTGATCAGTGGCTCACATGATTCACACAGGCACACGTCTAGCCTGCAGACAGCAGCATCAAAGGCAAAGACGCCGCACGGATGTTATGGAGAGTGAATACTGTAAAAGCAATGTGCTGTTGTTATGCAGCTGGAAACACACACACACACTTGGCACGGCTGGGAGTCGAACATACACCTAACTACCCTAACACACTACAGCATGACACATTTACAGAATGCGCTACTGAGATTACTAAGCACAGCAGTCCCAGAGGCAGACATCTAGGTGCATGTCATCATTCGTAAAGGCAAAGACGTCGGTAGGAAACTGCTGTGGTGTGCGGCGCCCAAAAGCAAGACTGCATCCCCAGGCGGACGGGAGCATGCACGCAAACACACACACACACACACACACACACACACACACACACACACACACACTTGGCAGGGCTGGGAGTCGAACATACACCTAGCTACCCTAACACACTACAGCATGACGCATTTACAGAATGCGCTACCGAGATTACTAAGCACAGCAGTCCCAGAGGCAGACATCTAGGTGCGTGTCATCATCCGCAAAGGCAAAGACGTCGGTAGGAAACTGCTGTGGTGTGCGGCATCTAAAAGCAAGACTGCGTCCCCAGGCGGATGGGAGCATGCTCGCAAACACACACACACACACACACACACACACACACACACACACACACACACACACACACACACACACACACTTGGCAGGGCTGGGAGTCGAACATACACCTAGCTACCCTAACACACTACAGCATGACGCATTTACAGAATGCGCTACCGAGATTACTAAGCACAGCAGTCCCAGAGGCAGACATATAGGTGCGTGTCATCATCCGCAAAGGCAAAGACGTCGGTAGGAAACTGCTGTGGTGTGCGGCATCTAAAAGCAAGACTGCGTCCCCAGGTGGATGGGAGCATGCTCGCAAACACACACACACACACACACACACACACACACACACACACACACACACACACACACACACACACTTGGCAGGGCTGGGAGTCGAACATACACCTAACTACCCTAACACACTAAAGCATGATGCATTTACAGAATGCGCTACCGAGATTACTAAGCACAGCAGTCCCAGAGGCAGACATCTAGGTGCGTGTCATCATCCGCAAAGGCAAAGACATCAGTAGGAAACTGCTGTGGTGTGCGGCATCTAAAAGCAAGACTGCGTCCCCAGGTGGACGGGAGCATGCGCGCAAACACACACACACACACACACACACACACACACACACACACACACACACACACACACACTTGGCAGGGCTGGGAGTCGAACATACACCTAACTACCCTAACACACTACAGCATGACGCATTTACAGAACGCGCTACCGAGATTACTAAGCACAGCAGTCCCAGAGGCAGACATCTAGGTGCGTGTCATCATCCGCAAAGGCAAAGACATCGGTAGGAAACTGCTGTGGTGTGCGGCGTCTAAAAGCAAGATTGAGTCCCCAGGCAGATGGGTGCATGTGCGCAAACACACACACACACACACACACTTGGCAGGGCTGGGAGTGAAACATACACCTAACTACCCTAACACACTACAGCATGACGCATTTACAGAACATGCTACTGAGATTACTAAGCACAGCAGTCCCAGAGGCAGACATCTAGGTGCGTGTCATCATCCGCAAAGGCAGAGATTTCGGTAGGAAACTGCTGTGGTGTGCGGCGTCTAAAAGGAAGACTGCGTCCCCAGGTGGATGGGAGCATGCGCGCAAACACACACACACACACACACACACACACACACACACACACACACACACACACACACACACACTTGGCAGGGCTGGGAGTGAAACATACACCTAACTACCCTAACACACTACAGCATGACGCATTTACAGAACGTGCTACTGAGATTACTAAGCACAGCAGTCCCAGAGGCAGACATCTAGGCGTGTGTCATCATCCACACTGACAAGGACGCCGAAAGGGATTGTATAGAGAGTGATCAGTCTGAAAGCATACAGACATATTACTGTCCCATGGTACACGTAGACAAACACGGCAGTGGTGTGATCGTGGCAACGTAAGATGTACGGTGCACCACAACAACATGACATAGTCACGGGATACCCCACAGACAGTACGCCCTTCAAGATAGTCAACCAGTGTGTACTCCGTAGGCATCCATCGTGACATTGAAAATGGACATCTGTTGGCTGGATGACCACCATGGCTATACAGGATGTCAACGGCCATGCACAGAAGGACATCACCGACACAAGGTGTCACTGGGCATGGCCACGCGCTTCGTAATACACATCTGTTCGGGCTGTATTGTGTGTTGATCTACACAACGGTGTACTGGGCATGCTCACACACTTAGCAGTTGCAAAGGGCCATCTTGCATGCGGACAGAGTCTCAACTCACAAGCGTTCAGTTGGGACTGTCATCTGTGTCCATCTACACAACAGCGTACTGGGCATGCTCACACACTTAGCAATTGCAAAGGGCCGTCTTGCATG
Organism: Protopterus annectens; assembly: GCF_019279795.1. NCBI lineage: Eukaryota > Metazoa > Chordata > Ceratodontiformes > Protopteridae > Protopterus > Protopterus annectens. The sequence continues at coordinate 1,142,024,171 of NC_056746.1, forward strand.
CAGACGGAGTCTCAACTCGCAAGGACTCAGTTGGGACTGTCATGTGTGTCCATCTACACAACAGCATACTGGGCATGCTGACACACTTAGCATTTGCAAAGGGCAGTCTTGCATGCGGACGGAGCCTCATCTTGCAAGGGCTCAGTCGGGACTGTCATGTGTGCCCACACAACAGCGTACTGGGCATGCTCACACACTTAGCATTTGCAAAGGGCCGTCTTGCATGCGGACGGAGTCTCAACTCGCAAGGGCTCAGTTGGGACTGTCATGTGTGTCCATCTACACAACAGCATACTGGGCATGCTCACACACTTAGCATTTGCAAAGGGCCATCTTGCATGTGGATGGAGTCTCAACTCGCAAGGGCTCATTTGGGACTGTCATGTGTGTTCATCTACACAACAGCGTACTGGGCATGCTCACACACTTAGCATTTGCAAAAGGCCGTCTTGCATGCAGACGGAGTCTAGACATGGAAGGGCACAGTAAGGCATAACTGTCCCCACGCACAGAGCGGTCACACACATGCAGTGACCAGCACACGCTCAGCTGCCATCACAGCTGTCACAGGTGCAGATCCCAGATGTACACACCACAGTCTACACTGTAGCCCCCAAGACATCACCATGTCATTGCTGCAGCAGTACACAGCCATACATTACCACAACACTGTGTGACACATGACCAGTGGACTGTACAGAGGTCTACAGCAACTGTGCAGGGTACACATGTACTGAGAGGGTTCCAACAGGTGTTATGCATTGCAAGTATACCACTATACATGACCAGGTCAGCTCAAGACATACCAGGGGCCCCGGGTGGTACACAGCTGTGACACATGAGTGTTGCTGTACACCAATGAACACGCATGTTTGGATATGTCAAACATGTGATTGTAGTGGATGTGTGCATGGACCACACACAACACATATGTACATAGCTAAGCCTTTGCTGTCCCCGTGCAGAACAGTGGCCTAAGCAATCATACGCACGCAAATGGAAGGTGGGTCCATGTCTGTTGAATGCTCACAGTACAGGAGGTAGCAATGTTGGAGGACACATTCCCCTGTAGTAGTCACCCATGACACCCGTGATATCATATCACAGTCCATGTGTCATGTATGTCAACACACATGTCCACCAATAGCAATGCATACAAACATGGCTACAGGAAACACATGTAGGACCAACAAACATGTACAATCTGTACTGTGCATGCAGCAACCATGCATGTGCAGTGGCCGATGTCCGTACCACAGCTGTGCCCAACTACAACATGCAGTCGTAATGCAGCCCCATCATTGACACCTGTATATGGTGACATACAGACAGTACAGTTGGTTGTACATCCAGTATGGAGGGATGTGTGTACATAATGTGGTGATCCACCTCTGTAGATGTATGTGTGCCAGGGATGGCTCACAGTTGTGTCACCCACCACCCTACCATGCCATGTGCAAACAGTACGCTATGTCACTGTTACTTGATGGTGATGACTTAACGCATACACACCGGTCAGGTGTAGCCAACTGTATGTCACGTGACACCTGTATCATTGACATCCACCCGTGTGCACATAGCCACACAATTGCCAGACATAGCACTGGTACACATACTGCCGACAGTACCACTGCATGTCTATCAAACAGATCATCTTATGGCAGGTGTATCATTCCCAGCACTGTCATGTGTGTCCACTTGTGTGATCACACATGCCACATATGGTGGGGACTACGTCCCAGATGTAACACATCCCTGCACACTGTTGTACAGATCTGTACATACTGCAGTGTGGAAAGCATGAGGTCGGCAGGTGTGGTGCATCACACACATCGGCTATCCGTACATGCATAGCTGTTCACCACAGTGTGTATGTGTATGTATGTATGGCTGTCTGGTGCTTGGTGTGAGGGTGTATGCTACCATACTGTGGAAACAGGCTCACTAACCCCTCATGGTGATGCAGTCTACTACCCTGTTGATGCCATCGGTCCCAGCCATACTGGCTACCTTTGCATGTCCCTTTTCTGTGCCACATCGTGTGGGTGTAAAGTACTGCAAGGGTGATGGCAGCATAGGCACGGGTCCACACATGAACACTATGGGGTGTGTTATAGTGCTGTAAACCCTGTGAATGTGGCCATGTACCTGTACTGTGACAGGGTATTACTGCTACACAGTGTGGCCTCATGCTATCAGGTGACCTCTAACGTCATCATTGGCCTGACCGCTGTGTACAACCCCTGCACCATGTCAACATACCTGTGATGTTTCCTGGTATGTATGTCACATCTCTGTCTGCTGTAGCCTGTTCAACTGACCACATGCTTCAGGTGCAGTATATGTGTGGACATCTGTGTCATGTTTGGACATCTGTGTCATGTCCGACTGTCCAACAGTCAGGTTGAGGGTGCGTTTAGCATGCTGATATTGCCATACGTGCCTGTGTGTACTCCACAGTTACACATGGGGGACTGCAAACACTGCTACCTGTAGGCACATGCCAGTACACCATAGGAGGGAACCAGGGCATTACCAACATGCTGTTACTGTTGTAACCAAGACACATACTGTGAACATATCACAATGCATGCTGCACCTGGACTACATACAGCTCACTGTGACTGGACATGGCCACGTGTCCTGTGCCTGCACTACCAGGCAGAGGTACAGAATGGCTACTGTCCAATGACACGTGGCCACTGGAAATGTGTCCCCGCCAGGAACATCCAGGGCCACGTCCACGTGGCCTGCTGTGACCTGGTGTGGACATCACAGCACCAGCTGCACTGCTACTGCTACCAGCACTATGGGAGCAGCCATGTGAGGTGGCATGCACGTGTTGACCTGCACTAGGTGGTGTAGCTGGCCTATGTCCATATGTCCTACGCCTCGCCCCTACCAGATGTTTCAGCACAGACAGCTCACGCTCACGGATTGCCATGCCACAGTCAAGGATTCTGACCATGTCACCCAATCGCCTGTCCAGAACATCAGCAAGCTGCTGTTGAGCACCTGCCAATGCCTGGATGTTGTTGTTTAGGGTACTGATAGCAGCCCTCTGCAGCCTCTGCCCTTCTCTGTTCTGCCATTTGGCACATGCCTGTGCCGCCATTACAGACTGGAACATGCGTCTGGTGATCCCAGCTGCTGCGCTATGTCCTGCAGGTGCATGTCTGCCAGAGGTCCTCCTACGACCAGCACCAGCCAAATGCCTGTGTGGCACTTCTGCAGTCAATACACTGCCACCATGTTGTGGAGACACAGTCCTTCCTCTATGGCCACTGTAGATGTGGTATGTGTTGGCAGCTGAACTGTGTGTGGGGAAGAGGGGGACATAGCTGGGATGGCAACCGCTGGCACACATTCCACCCCTGACATCCCTGCCTGTACCTCGTGCATATGTTCATCACTGCTAGCATCTGTGGGGACACTATCAGATGGACCACAGGAGGGTAACGCACCTACATCACCTGTGAATGCAAAGAAATACTCTACATTACAATAGACACACCGACACACACACACACACACACACACACACACACACACACACACACACACACACACACACACACACACACACACACACACACACACACACACACACACACACACACACACACACACACACACACACACACACACACATCGACACACATACTGACACACCATGCATGTGAGATGACAGATGGCATGCAGCATGCTTGTGATACAGCTGACAGCATGCAGCTCAGATATCAATAGTGTTTGTAAGCATACCCCCTGGAATGCACCCTACAGCAGGCAGGTGTCATATCATTATCCATGCAATTCACACGATCATGGTAGTATGCATGCATCCCCATGATACACCATGTGGACTAGAACAGGATAACAGTACACATGGCTGCTGACATGTTCATTAACATGCATGCATGCCTGACACAATGGTGTCGTGACACATGTACAGCATTGTACTGGGAATCACATTGCGGTGTTGTCCATATGCCCTACAGATAGAATGCATGTTGAGCAAATGTGCATGGGCATGGTAGGGGACTGGGCCATCTACATTGCTGTACAGTGTGATGTACAGACACTGTGCCATTGCATGGCATCATGAGGTGTCTATATTGCTAAACAGTGCATGTTATGTACACATTGCATATCCAGAACTGCATGCATACCCATGACATACCTGTGGATTGTGACCTATGATGCTGAGGTGTATACACACCCAACCATGCTGTGTCATGTGTCAGGTCACTGGAGGACATACAGATGACACCCCTGCACAATGACTACAGAGTGTTAGCTGCCTGGCAACCATGTCCACACATAGCAGACCTGTCATGTCACCATTTCACACATGACATTGATGTGCCACGCACACATGGTGCACAGCTAACAGTGATGTCCTACAGCAGGGGGGAAAGGTACTGTTTCTGTGGCCTGGTGTCACTGTCAGTGGAATCTGTGAAGGTGACTACCATCATGCTATGACACAGACAGCATGTTCAACACATCTTATGAGGTACATGTCACTGACACCTCCACTAGCTGTGCACAAGCAGTTATGATGTGCAGCGTACCACATCACCTGTACAATCAGTCTAGTACAGCTGTACTTGGACCATGTGTGGACAAAGTGGGACAGGGTGTATCCACATCCCGTCTTCTGTGTGGCTACGTGTCTCTGGCCATCCCCCATGGCCATGTGTGCACATGTGTTGGTCATGTATGTGATGGCCGTCTATCACACATGTCTGTGTTGTCCCATATGACATACACCCATAGATGTTGGTTATGTCACCATCCACAGGGCTATGCAGACAACAGGTGTATGTGGGGTATGGGTTATGGGGAATTGTGACAATATTGCAACCAAAACGCTACATGTCTCGGACATGTTGCATGGAACATCACCATGTGTGAAACATTTGCAGGGGCATATAACACAATGGTGACGCCTGTGGTCTGCCCATATCACAGCTCACTGTGCAGTACTGGTTTGTGTACCACACATTCTGTTCCACTGTATAGTACATATGCCTCCATTGTAGAACACCTCCACCGTTGTATTCTCAGCTGGACACACATGTAGCAATGACAAATACTGTAGTTTCATGTCTGTGTATCATTTCAGTTGTGTATATTGCACATGGATGGCCTGTGTGGATGATGGGTGATGCAACCTGTATATCCATGTATTAACTGGCCACATGGCGAATAGATCTATGCTTTGACATGCCTGATACTGCTGATAGACTCACCTGCAACAGACTCTTGTCTGTGCGGCATGCCAGAGGTACCTGTATAGGGTGACACAGCAGTATGAACATTATCCATGACTGTATGACAGCCACAGGGTGCACAGTGCAGGTTAACACATTCGCCTGTACAATAGCATATAGTCAGCAGATGTTTGCATACCATACCTCTCAACCTCTTAGAACAATAAATGTGGACAACGCCTACTATGATGGGGGACATATAGGGACAACTGTGACATATTGCTCTTACTAACCCGGATATTTGATAGACCAATAGGTTTGCATGCACATGGGTTTGCAACGGAATGTGCAGTCGTAAACACAACTGTATGTCATCATTTAATGACTCCATTCCTCAGCTATTTGCCAGAAAGGGACAGATATTTAGGGGAACACACCGATAATATGAGGCAGACATCTGGACATCCTGCAATTATCTGTACAGTTCAGAGGTATGGTGCATACACAGGGTAGCATAATGCATGTGTGTCCACATACCTTGCATATGTTGTTACATTACATGATGTACACTGACACATGCACATACATGGGATATACTGGCCATATGTTCAGTACTGACTTACCAGGCAACTCCAGGCTCATTGGTTGGGAGACACCCACCTCCATGATGGCCGCTACTGTTTGTGGGGGCTGTTCTGAGGGTGTTCCCAGACTGGCCAGTAGCTCCTCTTTGTGTGTGAGTGGAGGCTGGGTTGGTGGCCCACCACCCGTACCACCTTGTTCTCTGGCGATTGCTGTGGCACACTGTTTTGCATGATGTATGAGGTCCGTGCAGTGTCTGCGCACCTGCTGGTAGGTGCGGTTGTGGCCGCCCACTTCGTTGACCCTCCTACGAAGATCCTGCCACAGGTCATCCCGCTGCTGTGCATGCTGTGGCACGTGGCTGAATAACGCCTCGTAGTTCTCATGGAGGTACGGTATTATGACATCATCCTCCTGTAGGCTATATGCTGGTTGGCGTGTATGCGGCATTATCTGTAAAACATGATGAAGGTGACAGGTCACATTTACAGACATGTACAGTGATACTGCTGCACATACATTCTAGTACATTCGCACAGTTATCTTTGCAAATCAACATAACACTAACATGACTGGCATGTATGTGTCCCACATATGTAACACCCAGTATGCATTAGATATCATCCCCATATATGTGTGTCACCTCATTAGTGTTCCTACTGCATGTGACATCAGTCTCTGTTTGCATGCACTGGTGTTCTTACCTATCTACCCATGCCTGATGTATCCATGGTAATGCTGTTGACCTAGATGCTGTGGATATGTCACATGTCAACACAGACACAGCCTTACTGGACTTGGGCAGTGACAATGCACCAAGTACGCATGGAATCCTGTACATGCATCTGTTTTTCCATAGACATCTACAATGCACAGCTGTTCAACATCCTGCCACGGATCACCTGTGTTTCACATGTGATAGACATGGGACAGTGGCTAGTCGGACGTCATTCGCAGGTAAGGTTATCGGCTATGGCATGTACAGGCTGGGTTTCCTAGCTGTATCCATCACCCATTACGCCACCACGAGGGGCATCAGTGACACATTACTGATCCAGGTAGATGATACTACATCTACCATATGGCCATCACACCATGTATGTCAGGGGTGATATGTGCAGCTATGTGTACAGGGCTGCATGGTATGGTGGGAGTATGTCACAGGTATGGCACAGGGATCTGTCCAGCATGTAGCCATCCTAGTCATAGGACGGTGGTTGTCCATGATGAACGTCTTTCAGATCAGGCTATGGACATGTAGCATGTCTAACAGCATAGTGTTGCATATGTCTGTATGCAAGGTGGATAGGATGCTGCATACTGGAGGTGAGTATTGTAGAGGATGATATTGGCCATCCATGCATGGGCCCTACCCCTGGAGGGTGATGTGTATTCCAATATTGGTCACTCGGGTGCTGTGTATGCCTCTCCAATGATCTCCGTGCACATGGATACCACCCTGTCATGTCATGGGTTCCTTGGATGATTACCTAACGGGCCAGGGAGATGTCTCCAGCTCAGGGAGGTGTACTACACTACACCATCCCTAACACAGTGTCCATACTGTTGACCACAGCCTAGGTGTTTCCTAATGGGTACGGGGGTATTCCCCTACTGGTGTCATTGCTGATATCATCCACCAGAATGTGCACATATGTCACACACATCACACACACAGCCCATTCTGTATGTTGTTCACAACACTGTGACAACAATTGCCCATAGGTCATGGCCATTCACATCATCACATACACAGATGGCTGACATTTGTCTGTGTGGTATGGGCTACAATGCGGGTGGGGTACAACACATTAACCCTGGTTTACTGTAGCTGACACTGTGTGATATGCACATGTCACTGTAGCACCTTTGGTAGTTGTGAGTTTTCAACAGGCCACCAGTAGAACACTCCTGTGACATACACAGGCATCTGTAGCCAAATATCCGTACTGTCTTGTACATCTGTACTGCTAACATCTACACTGATAATGGTTCATGAACCTGCAGACCATACCCGGCAGTGTTCTGATGCGGTGCCACCAATCATGACTGTTGTCAACACATGTGGGTTGATAGTATCCAACACCCTATCTGTAATGTGTGGGCATGCTCATCACTTCTTCAGAGCTTATTGGCATGTTATGAGCTACTGCTTAGTTTAGCACTCATTTCACACCAGTCCTCACAGGTACACAGTCTGTCCATACATTTCCAGCTTGATAACTGTACAACAGCTGTCGTACACACATCACTCACATACCTCATGAGACATGGTGGTTTCTACAGCCTGTCCACCTGCCACATACCACTTATATACAGGCATGTCCAACTGGCATGTACCAGTGCTATTGCCTGTCACTATGATGACTATGTTGTACATGTGGCAATAGAGCTATACTCATGTCCACAGTCAATGTACACCTCCCAACATACAACAGTACAGCCTGTGGGGGATGCACATATGCAGCCCTGCTGGGGGTTATACTGTCACCAACCCTGACTGCACCTGACAGTCATGTGGGGTTGTGCAACATTGGCAATGCACCCCACATATCACATGGTCCCACATGCTCCCCACCACAGGCCACACATACAGAGACACCTTGTACAGTACCCCTCCATACTCTGTGTGGGCACCGACAACAGCCCACATCGCCAAACACAACCACACCAACCTGTAGCTCACAGACACGTGTGCCCATCACATACAGGCAATAGGGTGTCAGAATATACTCAACACACCTGTCTTAGGTGAATGTCGGCAGTCACATTGCTGTTCCACTCAGCAGGCTACACAAGGTGATAGTCACTCACATCCTGCTGTCCAGTAACTGGTTCTGCAACATAACCTATGCACACATGCCACAAGTCAGCAGGTATGGTGTGACTCCCCTTCTATGTTTGTGTGACAGATGTTGTCACTCAGGGCACAGACTACATGTGCAGGGACATGCAATAGCCCACCAGTGTTGTCGCCCTGCTGGTGTGGTCCACGCCCTGGGAAGCATTTTGCATTCATCTGGACCTGTTACCACTGTACTACGAACGACTGTGTCACTCCCAACAGTTGTCCCTACTTCTGCTGTCATTCCACAGGCATCTAGTGTACGTCCACTTTGACAGACCTGGCCAAACAACATGATGCTGTGGCACAGTTGACCTGCACCTGTCAGCCCTGGGAGTACGGATCACATGTTGGTCTCTTGCTGCTGTTATACTGCCTGTCTTGCACAGAGCCCAATAACAGTCACCACCAGAACGGGAACAGGCTAGCGAAGCATGTGGTCATGTCACACAATGCTTGACATCATCCTCTGTCATGCTAGCAGGCAAGGCACACCTGATACTGCACCACTGCAATATCTCTGCAGTGACTGGGACCTGCCCCTTGGCTCTGCAGAGCACACCTGCAATGACTGCGTATAGACAGACTGTACCTCTCAGGCACGTACCTGGACTGGCACACCCACAGCTGAGGTGTCCCTATATTCCACTATGTTGTACACACATCCCGGCTGCTTACTTCGCACAATGCATCACAGGTGCTCCACTTGCATATGACTGTGTCCGGAACTACTGCTGCTACTAATGTGAGACTGACAGTAACCCACACCTAACTGTGATAGCCACACATGTACTGACACATTAGGCGTACACTGTGCGTGAGTCATAACCTTCGCTCAGCTGGTTTGACCCATACACCACCTCCAAGACCAACGGTATCCTTGACATGGACACTACCAACATGTGACTGCTGTTCGACACCTGTGGTTGTCCCCTCATTGGTGGAATCCAAACATCTGCTACTCACCCTTGTTAGCCACATACCGGCACCACACACTTCATGGCATACACAGTAGATGAGTACTACAACACCAAATACAGATGTATGACAGCGGTAGTTGTTGTCGTGACACACGTGCAGGTGGACAATGCACATGCAAATGCTGAGACATACCCCAGTGCACTTCACTAGCATGTACACGACAATGTGGTTCATGCTATTCCATACAGAGCCATGCAGGTACACACCAGAATACAGACGACACTCTGGGGGTGCAGTCCCACGGACATACTTTACAACAACAGGTGGGGGCTGTTACACAGTGGTGTACATTCCCATGGGTGGGGTGACTCACTGGTCAGCCTCGGTAGGGCCACAGGATCCCATATCACATACACCATAACTAGCTACATACACATTACTGCGACACATTCCGAGATGTACCACAGGGCATTTTGGTGGTATGTCAGTAGTCGTATGCAATACCTACATCTGCTCACACATACAACTGTCACTCTGGAACATGACAGTAACAGGTGATGTTGGCAACATCCTGTCTGATGGCTTCATTGCTAACATTACACCCTCTCACTCCCTGCAGGGCCACATTCCTTGCAGGTACATTGTGGTGTACCTGCAGTTACACCTACACAGTACTGACCTGCACTCTATATGTCCTAGGACACAGGCCCCTTGTCACACTGCAATATCCCAGGCTGTGATGTCCACAGAACTCTGAACAGCATTTCTCCACACTGAGACACCATATTCAGTAATAGCCTTGTACTAGACATTGTGGCCCCTGACTGGCACACAGCGACTGTAACACTCCTCACAGGTGGTGCCAAACTGCACGACTGGGACTATTGTCCTACACACCTCACTGGTCTGTTATGCATGGCTATAGGGCACATAATCATGGACATCATTCGTCAAGTCTCTGTTGTGCCCCAGTCCTTTGATGCCAGCTGGGTTGGTTTTGTTGGGGCCACAGCATGCCTCCTACACCTGTTGAACACCTTTCCTACAGTCACCAGAGTTGCTGATGACGACACGGGTGTCCACACAGCCTGCATTGTCCTCTCGCTGCCATTCAGCACTGTTCTCCATTCTGGTATTGACTACATACACATCCACCTGCACATCACAACATATGTCTCCGGATGTTATTCAATGTGGCTAATGGATGGGACACACACACTGAGGGTGGCATACCAAATCACATACTGCAATTCAGTTACACTTGGCTTACCACAGTCCTCAGTCATGGGGCCCTCATTTTCGGTATATGCTTCCCTGAGGTACAGGCTACCACTGAGGGGACTTCCCTGCCTAGCTTTACAGACCACTGCATACCCAGCGCCGTTGTTGCTTCACCAGCTGATACAGACCCCATCCATACGGGTGTCAATGTGACAGATACCGATATGAACATCATGGCCTCTACCTGCATGACACTTGGTGTGTACATCACCTTTGCAGTACACCATCCTCCCACTGGTTATCACATAGGTGTTATTCCCCTACATACATGTTGCATTGTACATGTGTGTGAGACACATGTATGTCGCACACACTCCTGTGATTACCACATTGCCACTGTGGCGTGGATATCCTTCTACATGTTCACACATGTCTGTCCTGGGTGTGTAGCTGGTACATAGGCACCCATTGTACCTCTGAACACTGGACGTATACACACATCCATGGGTACAACACCCCGCATAGGGTGTACCTTACACAACAGCTTTACATACCCCAGCATTAAAATGCCATGATGTTTATTGAGCTACACCTGGTGACGTATGCGGCTTATGTACAGACACCACATCTGTACACATTTGCAGACTACATACTCAGGGGTAACGTCTGCTGCAAAGACAGGGCCCATGTCTGCAAATATGTTTATGGATATACTCCACATACACAACATACACAATAGCCACTATGACCATGATCCTCATGGATATGTGCACACACACGACTGTGTGTGACATGTGCTTGGGGGTTGCATTCCCAGACCGGACACTCACTATGCTTTGGGACATGTTTCCTATGTACATCACGCATGGACAGTCAGTAGCAGTGTTCATGTGATACCTCGCTTGCTGGATGGTGGACACATGTATGCCAGGGATCACTGCAGTGGCTGTACTGTGCAGTGATGCAGGTTACACATGTCTCTTCTGTTCACAGGACACTACTCTGGAGAGGTGCCACTGGTGTGCACACTGTAGTTGTTGTTACACATTGACTTGCCAGACTGCATGGTACACCACTATGAACCTGTGCAGCTATTGCATGTCCTTTGTGCATGGTTACTGGTATAGCCCTTCCAGTTAGATTGGTTGTCATGCTAATACAATGTCCCATGACTATGGGCCATATGTCTACTGTTATTGTACACACCATTCATGTTCATGTTTGTCTGTCACATCTCTTCCACTATTCTAGTATGGGAGTAATGTTTGCGTCCTTTGCAAATGCACAGAGTGGAGTACATAGTTATTTCATCATAACTGTTTATACATATCTTAATTACATAGTACTCACATCACTATATGATACCTTTGTTATGCATCATATGCCTGTTCTCCTGTGTAACATATCTGACGTATCAATCTACTGTACTATACATTACACATGTTTTACATGGTATCCCATAATTCAACCATTACTTGCACAGAGGGTCCACCTTAGACATGTCATTGATGTTATATGCCCATACACATGCGTACTGTTACAGTATATCTACATATACTATCCCCTGCTATGGCACATACTTATTGGACATACCCTGCCACTGACGGCGGGTCGTATGACATTGTTCTATTTAACAACGTCATGTTGCATCCCTTGTGGTGTCTGTGCTGCTTACCGTGTGGCCCACTGCTGGACGCACATCTTCTACAAGCATTGGTACGATCAGCGAGACATCACTACATAAATACCATTCCCCACTTTATGCATGGTGAACACTGTTAATTACTGCAAACCAGGCTATGCATACACTGACATTATGTAATTCAGAACATACTATACATACAGTTAGTGTTATACATACCTTGATATCGTTCTGGTGTTTCGTCTCTATCTCGCTCCTCTGTATCACTCTTTCAACTGTTATACGGTATGAGCATACAGTTTGCATATCTGGCAAGTCATCCTTATATACGTCTATACCTGCAACATGTGGTTTACTGCCACCAATTGGTGGTCCGGTGTGACTAATTACATGCACTTCAGCTGTGCAGCTACTCCATTTGCCAATTACGCGGCAGCAGTGGGGTATAATTGAATTCTCCATCTGGGCATTGGCCATTTGCCCTGCCTTCGGGGAGACGGCCTGTATTGTATTTTGTTGTGTGTAATTGCAACTGCTTTGTGTAGATCCAAGTCTATTTTGGGGTCATGTCCCCCGTGGATTGTGTGTGATTCTACCTGTGACTGTACCTGTCATCCCACCTGTCTGATAAAGGACTATTGCAAACACCTGTAACATTGCCGTTTGTTCCGTTATACGACGGATACAATTTTGCATGGCACCTTTAAATGTCTCTCACAAGGTATGTCAACGGTTCAGCAGATGTAATTGACTAACTAGATGTTTGGGCTGTGGTTACGGTCTGTATTGCTATTGTTTATAGTGTGGGGGATGTAGGCAGGTGTACGTAGCATATATGGTTTTGTGGGGCTTGCATTTCTACGTAGTCCATATATATGCATGTGGGTCCCTTCCCTAATTACTGTGCTATCACTTAATAGACTTCTATTACGGGAATTTACTGTGGGCCATTGTTAATTGGTTTCAATATGGTATGCAGGTGCGGTTGATACTTCCATACCTCCGGATGTACGGCGATATGTGCAGAGATGTTTGCAAATGAACGGTATCTCATGTATGTCTGCCCCAGATATTTGCTGTCATTGCAGTGGTGTTGGTGTCAGACCCTCTGTCACATGGCTTTCCACCTTTTCATATGGCCATAGTTGGACATTTGCGGGTCACACAGGTGTTTACAGGCTGACATATGGCCACGGTCAGTACACGGGATAGCACATACTTTTATCCTCATTACAAACCTATTGTTCTTGGTCCTTCACTACGTATCGGTTTGCATGTAACATTTTCGTTTCTTACATACAGGCATGAGTATTTCCTGCAACTATCGTATATTATGTGGGACAACTAATGTCCTATACTCACAGACAGTTGCCCTTTCTTATGTTTCATGTCAGGACACACCTGCCCAGGGGGGTCCGTCCCTCCTGATGTGGGACAGGTGTTTACCGCATGCCTACGGATAGCTATACCCGCACCTACCGTAGTCATCTACCTCCGAGTTGCCACCTACAGATACACTATGTGGACACACACGACACACTTTAGTCACACGGGAACACACATGGCACCCTCATCACACACACACAGGCGACATGACACACAACCACAGTTGTACACGGTACCTATGTGGTCTGCACCGCCGACAGCGGTGACTACATTTCCTTACTATCGTCCTATTGCATGCGGTTCTACTGTTCCAGTACTGTGTTCTTTCTGTCTTTCATCCTCCTGGTTACGCGTGTCGGTGTGTGACACATTCCATAGTTGGCGGTATCCTGTTTATTTGTACCTCAAAGGTGTTTAGAATGTCATCGACCTATCTATATATTTGCAGATGCCAGTGACCCCTTGTATATCGACATATATCACACTATCGCCCTTTCTATCTGTATTATATATGTGTAGATATATATATATATATATATATATATATATATATATATATATATATACATATCTCGGACAGGGGTGGTGACAGGCACGCTATGCCTTTCATTGTGTGTTTGTCAGTGTATACTGTGTTTCCTAGACTCCGCATGCTTGTGTCTGTACCTGTCACATTACACACCTGCCATAGGTTAAGATTACCTCCCATCCCAGTTTGCTAGGTACAATCCCTCTTTGTGCAGTTGTGTCCTGTGAAATATTTGTAAACATAGCAAATGTCCTGTGACTTTGGGACAAACATATTCCCTATAGTTTATGTCATCATTGCATGTCACCCTTATTCTGTATCTGACCCGCCTACATGTTACAGGACACGGAACACGTACCTGCGACCATTACTAAACTATAAGCTTTTTATCTATGCAAAACACTGTTGTTCTGGTTTTCATCCTGGCTGGGTGTGTGTCGTCCTGCTGACACCTGACGTATGTCCCACATTGGTCGTTTGAACTGTGGCAACCCTACCATATGTACATCTTGCCTAGCAATAGTGTTGAGTGATTGTGTACATGACTGCCTGTTCCACTCCTGGCAGTGGTCGTTTTACCCTTCAGAGCAGGCGTTATTTGTTCAGGGGTGACTAATGCTGGTGTCACCTGTTCTGTACATCATTGACCGTGATCTGCACAGTGGTCGGTGACACTTAGCCATGTTTCGCGCATATCCATATAGTCATATTTAAACATCGCTTACCAGCTGTGGGAAATGCTTATTCCCACTAACGTGTGCTACACATATTCAGACCTGCATCCGGACTGCATTACCCGTGCCGTCGTGAATATGTTGCATCCTTTGCGGGACGTGGGACCGGGAACATGCACAACAGTCACTGCATGTACCACTTGGACATCTGGGGGTTGTACACGAATTATGTAAATTTATATGTGCAGTACACTACAGCAGTTACTCCACACTACACTCACATGGATGACTCCGTTAGTTTACAACTTGATAGGTCCAGTTAATGGCATGTCCATGTGATGTTTACTGGCTGTACTCCAGCACTGGATATGTATATCACAATTAGGTACACCCGATAATTTGCTACACCTTCATACGACCGTGGATGCAGCATGCCGGGGTGACTAATGCCTGTCATGGGTACATCCCCTGCCTTGACACTACATCCATGATTTCATTTTGTGGAGCCCCTCAGTAATGCAGCGGGTAATCCATGATGACTGTGTGTAGGACAGTGCTTACACACATGTGCTCCCGCGATTGCCTCTGCTCCAGTACGCAACAGTTGCTTACTCAATGTTGTGGCGACGGGTGTCACTGTTTGCCCTGTTTGGTGTTTTGCCTCTGGCAATTGGGCGTGTACCTACCGATGTACCTGGGAACCTATACACACAGCACCGACAGATGGTGATGGGCGCATCTACTCTTCAGGTGTTGACAGTTCCGTGTTCCCATGGCTGTTGCATGTACAATGTTTGAGGGCTGCCTATGTAGGATTCCACAGTGGGCCACCTATACATCGCAATTTACAGGTAGTCATGTTTGCGTGCCATCCATGTTACTGTGTGCAGGTGGGGAGGGGTGTCAGTCCGTGGGAGCCTACACTGTCAAGGTGTGTGCTATACGTTCCCTCTTTGCCAAGGCATAGGCATATTGGGCACACCTCCGTCTGCCTACTGGAGCTGGCACAGTGTGTCCATGGTCTGGATCCCTCTGTGCCTGTGTTGGCCTTGGTACTTGTGGTGGGCTGTGAGGCCCTCCCCCATTATGACCCTGCTGCAGCTGTTTCTGCAGGATCATATTATGTAGCATGGCACATACTATGAAGATGTGGGCGCATGTGCCTGGAGAGTACTGCAAGGCTCCACCAGATGAGTCCAAGCACCGGAACCATGATTTCAGCATCCCAAACACACGCTCTATGATGATTCTGGTTTGTGCGTGTGCCTCATTATGGCGTTCTTGCATTGGTGTGTGTGCATTTCTGATGGGGGTCATCATCCACGGCTCCAGTGCATAGCCAGTATCCCCCACAAGGTGACCTTCTGGGATGTCCCCCCTTACAAATACCTGATACAGCTGTGAGTCATGCCAGATATGGGAGTCGTGGTAGCTTCCAGGGCTGCCAGCACACACATCCTTGATAATACCCTGGGCATTGCACATGACCTGGCAGTTGATGGAGTGGAATCCCTTGCGGTTTATGTAGCGCCTACAATACTCACCGGGTGGTGACTTAATTTGTATGTGCATGCAGTCTATCACACCCAGTACCTCCAGGTAGTTTGTCACACGGTGGAAGTGATGCATATTGCTGGCCAACTCCTCCTGAGTTCGAGGGAAGTGTATATGCTTATTGGCATGTGGTAACATGGCATCCAGGAACTGGTGTAGTACCCTGGATGCCGATGCCTGTGAGATCCCCATTATATCTCCAGTTGGCCTATGAAAGGTACCTGTGGCTAGTATTCACAAGCTTACACATACCTTCATGTCCACTGGGTTGGGTTCCCCTCTGTTGTTTCTCGTTCTCAGGTGTGGCCGGCACAGCTCTATTATTTGCTGTAAGATGTCCCTGTCCACCCTGTAATGCTCTACTATCTCCAGATCATGTAGCCCCTGGTAGGTTACCCTTGGTCTGAACACTCTTCTCCTCCTCCAAGGCCTATGGTGGTTGTCGGCATCATCCTCCACAACACCGTCGGTCTGTAACACATGCTGATGAATCACAGCTATGGCAGCTCCCAACATGTACATTTTAAAAGTTCCCCGTCTGTTTACACCTATGGTGCGGTGTTTGGGAATACACAGGTGTGTGTTGGGTGCTTTCACACTTTATACTGTTCTGCTGTGAACACTGATGATGTCATAGGGTGTGTATGTACGATCGTGGCTACAGGGTATCTTCTGTGTTTTATTTACGAAACCGCTATTGTGCTGCCTTTGGTGTTGCATTACATTTGGATGCCGTGCTTACCTCCTGTCCTTCCGTTTACATTTATGCATGTTACACCTACCATTTGCTGGCATGCATTCAGCTGCCTGCTTTCATTTATACTTTCCTAGACCTGGCTTATCTTGCGTAATGTGTGCTATTGCCGATCTACTGTGGGTTTGCTTTGCTCTGCTATGACAGTTCTCCTATCTTTGCATTCCAGGTCCTCCACACCTTTCTTTGCAATCCTATGCCTCCCCTATCCTGTTTTGCAGGTTTCTGCATGCAGGCTTGTCTACTGCCGTCGATTGGCTGCCGTGTGTTGATTGGTGTTAATTGCTCATTACTACACCAATTACCCTGCTTCGGCATTTCCTTTTTTTCTTCCCATGACCTTCCTGTTTGTACTATTGTTCGCGGCGCGTGCATCCGCTTACCGGGTTTCAGGCACGAGTTCATCCCCGTACACATGTGCTTTCGGGCACCATGTGTGCTCTCAGCTAAACGGTGCTATACCCTCCTCCCCACCCCTGTCCTTCAGCTTTGCTTAGCAATGGCCAGGCCAGATTTGCATTGCTCCAATGTGCTTAATGATATGGTGGCACACCCCTCTGCTGAGGTCATGTATCATCTTTGATACACTCCTCGGTGTTACAGTGCTGCGCCGTCAAGTACATCCTTAATCTGGGGGACATTTTCAATTCAGTATTACCTGCCTCATTTGCATGGCATTGACTACTAATTCATAGTTACAGCGCCGAACACTGTCGCGGGCCCCTGGCAACCCTTGCACCTTGCTTGTGGTGTGCCATGCCTACCATTGCATATTATGGTGCAATCCTGATTTGTCTTTCATTGCGATTTTCTGCCATTTTTATATATTTCCTTTGTATTCCTGTTTGCACACACATGCCTTGCGGTTGTACTGTGTGTTACTGTGGATATGACATTAAATGTTGTTTTTTAGGTGTTGTGCATCTTTTCTTGTGCCATTGGCTGTGTATTTCTCCATTGGCATATGTTAACTTTATAATACATGTGTGTGGTCCGCTTCCATAACTCCGATGTTCTGTTTGGGAAAATGTAAACCATGTTTTTTGGTTTACATTTCCATGGGCTTGCACTACGCCTGCACCTTTTCGTGAATCACTGTATGCCTTCATTAGCATGGTGCGACACTGCACATGGGGTGATTTGCATATCTATGACGAGGGCTGTGTAGCTCTGACGTACGCCGGTAGTGCACGTCGGATTGGTTCGTACCTGAATCGCTCGGTGGACATATTTGGCGTTATGCCTGCACCTGGTGCAAGCTTCATGAATCCGAGGGTGTGTGTATATCTGTGTGAATAAATTTATATCTATAATAATCACACACACACACATAAATATACATATTGGTCATATCAGTGTGGTCACATTCTGGTATTTCAAGATATAAGTTAGTGTTCAGTCGATGTATATATCATTCATATATATATATATATGGATCTAGGACTATTGAACGAAAGTTAATCCAAAACCACATCTACCAAACACACTTTAGCAAAAGTGCTTTTTACCGAAAAAGCACTTTCACTAAAGTTGCTCAAAAAATAAAAAAACACACAAGTAATGTTTATGCAGGAGGGCAAGCCCCCCTGCACCCCCCATATGGGGGGCTGTGCCCCCACACCCCCCTACTTTTATATTCTCACTCCGAGATCACACTACAGTGGGGAAAAGGGAAAATTCCCTTATCTCCACTGTACTCAGCAGCAGCCATTCACCCACGATTTCCCTTACTTTTCAGCATACTTCCGTGAAAGTGCTTTTTCGGTGAAAAGCACTTTCGTGAAAGTATGCTTGACCATTTCAGTTTCGGTGAAACGGCCGTTCGGGGAACAGTAGGAGACCCATACATATATATATATATATATATATATAGAGAGAGAGAGAGAGAGAGCCCCTTCAGAACCTTGAAGTTTTCTGAATGGAGATTGGCAGAATGGGAGAGTTTCCCCTTTCCTTGCTGTAGTGTGATCTCAGAATTTGTATATTTAACGGGGGGGTGTGGGGGGTGCAGGGGCTTGCATCCCTGCATAAACATATTTTATGTTTTGTTGACTGCTTTGTTGGGGGGGGGGTTCAGAATTTCGAGATTCCAAGATCTCGAGGTTCTGAGTACGATATTCTGAACCTCGGGATTTTTGTATTTTGAAATTCTGAAGTGAACCCATATATATATATATATATATGTATATATATATATATATATATATATATATATATATATATATATATATATATATATATATATGTATATAAAATACATACACACACACACACACACACATAAAAAAAACAGTCCTATTACTGTGAAGACCATTTTATATCAATAAAGATCATTCTAATTCAATAGATCTGCACAGTTATGGGTGTTGGTAGTTGATGGTGTTGTGGTGTGGGGCACTAGGTGCACTTTGGACATTGTTCTTTTGAGACACTGCATTGCCAGTTGTTGTGTGTGTTTGGGATCACATCAGAATAGGTAGTTCTCCTTGTCTGCATTGTTGTGTGGTCTCAGAGTTATTACATATAAAGTTGCATTTTTTGATGTGTTGACTCCTACTGAATTCAACAAACTGTAATAAAACGTGCAAGGAGACGTGCACAGATGCATACATAGACTTATATGTCACTCAGTAGGCCAGCCTACTCCTCAGTGATACAGGAGTGCATTATAAATAGCATAAAAATAGAAATATGTTCCAAAAGCAGATGCAAATGAGGTATCATGAAATGATAACCTGCTAGCAAGAGAGAAAGTCATGCAGAAGGACTGTGCATTTGGGGTTTATTGAAATATCTGTGATGTTTCCAGCTGAGCAGTTTAACATACTGATTTCTTTGTTCACTTCCTGCTTTTAGAACCTTAATGTCGGCTGTACTATTTGCACTTTCATGAGCTTACTATTTATCTGGGTATATATCTTTCTATCTTTCTGTTCATTTGTTGATCTGGCCATGTGTGCTATTATGCATGAATGTATTCTCTCTTTCTTGCTAGCAGATTATTTGCCTTGTCTGTTTATGAATCCACTAAGTTTCTCACACAATGTGCTTTTCTTAATATTTGCATGTAGAATTAAAATTTAGGAATACATTCAATATATTTTAGTTTGTTTCACTTGTCAACAAGGCAAACATTGTCCTGTGTAATAATAGCTGATGATTTCTGTGGAACCAAATATCATTTAATGTCTTATTCTGATAGTAATCTGCTCTGTAGCTGCAAAAATGCTGAAGTCGGCAAGAATGAATAATTAATAGTACTGGTAAGGTAAGAGCTGGGATGCATGACAATATTTTCAGTAGTCAGTTTGATAAATCCATGATTTTATTACAGCTGTAAAAATATGAGAGGGACAGAAGTAACATATACTTACTGTGCATGAATAAATCTTCATTTTGACATCTGGAATTTTTACTTGAAATTGTGTAATTCTAGAATGGTGAAAGATAACGATATTTACTTCATTCACTTGAAATTGTGTAATTCTAGAATGGTGAAAGATAACGATATTTACTTCATTCACTTGAAATTGTGTAATTCTAGAATGGTGAAAGATAACGATATTTACTTCATTCACTTGAAATTGTGTAATTCTAGAATGGTGAAAGATAACGATATTTACTTCATTCACTTGAAATTGTGTAATTCTAGAATGGTGAAAGATAACGATATTTACTTCATTCACTTGAAATTGTGTAATTCTAGAATGGTGAAAGATAACGATATTTACTTCATTCTCTTGCAATTTATTTTAACAGGACAGCCACACAGTGTTGAAAGAGGAATTAGGGGCAAAAGGAATTTAAATGACCTGTTGATAGTCATGTAGCTCACAGATGATGAAGTTGTAACTCATAAAACAGCCTATACTGCACTCCAGTATCTTAAGCACTGAGCACAGCTTAGAAACTTAGCGTCCATACTGTTTTAAATATAGATTACTGAACAACAAATTATGAAATAAGATATGAAATCTGTAGAGTAACATTATATATAAATAAAGTCATGTATACTTGATTGCATATGTGTGTGTGTGTGTGTGTGTGCGTGTGTGTGTGTGTGTGTGTGTGTGTGTGTGTGTGTGTGTCTGTGTGTGTGTGTGTGTGTGTAAGTGTAAAATATCAAGTTGTATACGTACACATTGATGTTTCCAGTTCTGAAAGCACACAACAAAAATGTATTGAATTTTAACTAGTAATGTTAATTAAATGCATAGGGAGAACAAAATGTGGAAATAGACAGTGGAGAAATTAAAATAAAATGTGATATTCAGAGGACAGATGCTTAAAGCAAAAGTCGCATTTATTCTGATTACACGCTGTTTTGAGAGAGTGAGTCAAAGATAGCAGATATTAAGAATGCATCACAAAGTAACTGTCCGTGGTAGACAGTGCTTTTGAACTCCAGATGTTTCCTAAATATCTTTAAGATATTGTGATATCTATATAGAAATATTGTGGAAGTATTGATCACAATAAACAAAATTTTGGCTTGTAGTATATAACAGGTAAAATAGACATCAGCTCTAAAAAAAGGTGTAAGTATGGGCAGCAGCAGGTGTGTACAGCACAGTGCCATTAGTAATGTAGCAGCTAGGTTCCATGGAGGAAGAGAGGTTGTATATAGAGGTGATAAAAATCCTACAGGTGTCCTACAATAGCAGCATCAAGCACAAACATCTGAAGATACTGTGACTAGTATGCAGTCTTACAGTGGCCTATGTTGTTTTTTCAGTCTTGAAGATAAACTTTTGTACAGTAAGATAGAAAATGGACCCAACATCTTACAGAAGCAGCATGAGACAGAAACAGCATATCTTAAGCATCGACCTTTGGGATTCACACAAGTGGGAGTGTCATAACGAGTGAAATGAGTACAATTCTAGATGTAGTATCTGAGTAAGTGTAGAAGATTCAGACATGCCAAAAACTTCCTCAAGGACAGGGGAAAAATCATTCTAAATAGCTTCATTAAAACAGATTGTCACATGCAAATGGACAAACCATTTTGAAAATATGTGTTTCCTGCATGTCACATTAAAATAATAGATGACTAGACTTTGACAATCACTGACAAAAAAGAAATGATAAAAATAATTTTTAAAGGGATTAAATAATGTTTTCATTTGGGAACTCCATCCTCCTTGAAAAATGCATGGTCTTATATTTTTCATTTTGCCCAGTTTAAGAAAAGTCAACTGGATTCAAATGTTTTCTAGTAGAGTCACTCCTCTTAGGCTTTACTGGCTTCATCTTGAAAAACACCTATGCATTCCACCCATGAATACAGCAAACAATTCTTCTAAATGCAGCATGATGCCTAAAACCCAAGTTCCAGGCAACTATTCCCCTCTATGAAATGTCAGCTTCTCCGGTTTCCTTGGACTACAACTCTTACTTTTATATATCATTAAATACATAGTGGTCATATTAAAGAAACCATGCAAGAATCTTGTCTGCCTAATAAAAAAGATGTATCTGATTTCTTAAAGTAACAGTTCTGCGTACAGCTTTTATACACACTATTTATACCAGTTTTAAAGCAGAATATCTGAATTTACTGCATTTACACACAGTATTTACAATACTGTATATTATTTCAGTACACCATTCTGTCAAGAACCAACACACCATGTTATATGGAAGACCCCCCCCCTAACTTGAGACCCTTGGTTTCAGAACCACTAGATGAGCTTTGAGTCCCATGCAGGCCATCTGCATTATGGTGTATTATGGTGGCTCAAGCTTGATCAGCATTTCATCTTGAATATAAAAGATTTCAAAGGAACGTGCCTACCTACAGTGCTCAGAGGTGCCATTCTGTTTATTTAGCAATAACAATGGGACATGGTCTGCAACCAGGGTAAATTCTTCTCCAATAAGGTGGTAATTTAATGACATTGATGCCCAGTTGATTGACAGGCATTTTTTCTCAAGAGTGGAATAACTGTTCTCTGTTGTACTCAAGCCCGAACTCAGAAAGCATACAGGATGTGCTTCCCCTTCAAATACTTATGATAGCACTGCTCTTGGCCTTTATTTGATGCATCAGTATATACTACATTGAAATCTGGAGATACGAATACATGCTCTAAACACAGTAGTCTCCTCAGCTGATTAAAACCATTATGTGCCTGTAGTCTCAATTCATTTTAAGGGGCATCTTCATTTTGATGAAATTTGTAAGAGGGTAAGCTATTGACACAAAATGGGAACAGGTTTTTGAGAGCACCTAATTAACCCCAAAAGTACTCTCACTTCCTTCTTGTTACCAGGAGTAAACCAGTTTCTCACAGCCTTATTTTTGCTTTCCTTTCTGGGGCCTAACAATCACAACATGAATCTGGCAGCATAAACATTTTACCTGTACCACACCTAAGTTAACTCTTGCTGGCACTGTTAACATGGTTTCTCTCTGAGAGTCTAGTAGAGCCTATGTCGGCTAGATGGGAGTCTTAGTCCATTGAGTGTATTGTTTTTTCATTGAAGTAAGCACATATTTGGTATGAAATTTTTCTGACTCTCTTAATCTGTTAAAGGTCATAGGGCACCATGTAACCTGAAGAGTAGTCTCAATATGGTGTGAATCAAGTCTGTTCTACCAGTTAGTTTTGAAAACATTTCTCGGTTTCCAAAAGAAAACTCCTTTATTTCTTGTTTCTGTTGCATAGCTGGTGTATCATCTATAAGAACTGCAGGTAGAAGGCATTTTTCTTTCTTTATGTAAACTATTAGTCACTGCTGCTATACTAACTTGAGAGATTTGAGTTTCTTCCTATGACTTCAGAACATTAGTGATTGTATATTTATTCTAGTCTTTTCTTATGTCTCTTTAATCCTGTAGTTTGCATAATTTATTTTTCTATAATTTTAAATGGACCCCATAATTTAACCACAAATTTGTTTTCTGTGGAGGGAACCAACAATAACACTTGGCTCTAGCTTTGAATTCCTTGGTCCTTGTATATACCCCGTGTTGTATGTCTTTGGTTCTTTCTGTGCGTTCCCTTATAACAGGCTTATCTTGAAAGTTGTCACAGTGTTCTGTACCTCTTTTAAATATGTTTTTTCTTCCCAAGTTTTTCTGGCAGTGTCTATCAGCTGACAAGGGTGCTTGCCATACAACAACACAAAATGACTCAACCCTTTTGATGATTATGATACTTCTGTAATGGCAAAAGGAGATATGGTACTAACTGGTCTCAATTTTTGTCATATTCCTCAATACCTTTTCTCACCATGAAATGTAATGTTCAATTAAATGCAACACTAACCCATCTGTCTGGGGAGAGTACACTGAGTTTTTTAATTGCATGACTTAAAGTACTGACACATTTGGTTATTATTCTGGGCATAAAAGGAGTGACCTGGTCAGTGAGTATTTCAATAGGCATCCCTACTCTTGAAAATTATACTTGATTAGGGGAAATAGTCTTGGGGTGTTTAGTTGCATAGCCCAAAAAAAACAACAATGTATTGAAACCCATTACTTGATTTTTATGAAAGGACCAATAATGTCCATAGCAATACTTTCAAAAGGCACATTTATGATAGGCATTGGAATCTGAGGATTTTTGATGTTTCAGTGAGTTCTCAACTCTTTTATTATTTCTGGCCAGTAAAGTCCTGCTAGGAACTATACCTCAGTCTTGTCAGTTTCTTAAGGTTCTCCTAGTACATAACTATATGTTAACCTCATTTGCATTCCTGATGGAGGAATTCAAGTAGCTGTTTTTTGAATGCATTTAAATCCTGCTATTTTCAGATATTTTCTGGAAGGGAAGTATATGCTGCTGGTGCAGGCTTAGAGAGGGCTTTCTCGTTTATTGTTTTAATAAACTGGGGTCTACCTAAGCAGATCACATTATCTTTAGATGATCACAAGACGTACCTGTTTTCTCTAAGATACAATGCATGTAATAAAGTTGAACAGTAGTAGGGGTTTAGGAGTTTTAAGTGAGGCAGTTTAGCCTGGTGAGGACATCTGAGTGTTACAGATTAGCCTGGTGAGGACATCTGAGTGTTACAAATCTGCCACCATTTATAGGGTATAGGTATTCTCTGCTTTATTAAGTGCAAACAGTGTTATGTAGTTTTAGAACTTTGGCATTAACATTTGTAAGGCTATAGCCTTTTTAAATTCCAATGGGAGAAGGTGAGATTATTTATATGCACCTGCAGTTAACTGATTGCAGCTTTTAGGATCTTCAGTTTGAATGCTGCAAATGTGAATTGCTGATTAAATGTAATGCCTAAGTACCTTTGTTCAGTGACTATAAGAAATGATTAGCCTTGGGAGACAATGCTTCTCAGTGCAGGGTTAGGCATGAGTTTATGATGTTTGCCAAATAACACAGTTGTTGTCTGTAGTGTAATACAAGTTGCATGTCATAAAGCCACTGACACATCGAGATGAAGTCAAGTTGTAGCTTTTTTGTAGCTGTAGTCTTGACTTATTTGAATGTAATATGATTATATCATATGCAGAGAGGATGCATTTCATGACTGACAAATCAAAGGGTAAATTGTTAATAAAACTGAAGAAAGGTTGGGAGGGTAGTATAATGGTTAAGGAGATTACCTCAAAATACAAAATACAGGGTTTGATTCTCACATTTGAAAGCAAAATTGGTTAGGCTCAAAATAGTCCACAAGGGCAGATAGCCCAGTACTTGCCTGTGAAAAGAAAAGTTCCTGGTATTGAGCCTTGTGGTACTCCTGCAGTAAAGGTACCTTTGTGGATGTGTTTTTTAATGTGACCAATTATAAATATCCTGTAAGTATTTTGTGACCTTCTAAAGGGAGCTATCTCTGTTGGCTAGAATTTCAAGTAGCATTGTGTGGTTGACTGGCTCAAATGTATGCTTTAGAGCTATGAACAGAGCACTGGGTAGCTTTCCTTTATCCATGTCCTCAGAGATGAAGTAAGCCACAGTGAATAGTGTCGTTTGGATACAGCATTTTCTTGGAGAACATTCTAGCTTTTTTCCATGAAAAGGGCATATATGAATAACATTTTCTTACTTATAGATATCTGTTGCCTAAAGTATCCCCATCCATTCGTTGTATGTTTTATATTTACAGAAATATGTTTAGATGTCTGATAATGTAGTGCTTCTTTCTTTTTTTACTGTCAAACACTCACTGCTTCATATTCTTAATTTCTGGGATTTTCTGTTTTAGCTTGATAAAAAGTTTAGAAGTCTACACAGGCTGTGCATTTTCCATATTTACTTACTTCATTTCCTTAGAATAAGCTCTTTCAAGGACTAATTGACAGCATATACATCTACTACTTGCCTCTACTCCCTGCTTTGCAGTACTTTCTGGCTGCAATATTTTATTATGTAGCTCCTTTACTCCTACTGTCTCTGTTAATGCAAACTGCTCTGACATACATATATGCTAATATATTTTTCTAAATGGTGCAGGTTTTTTTTTTCTTTGTAACCTTAGTCATTTTATTGTACCTTTGGGAATTTCTAACACTGTTCATTGATCTTTGTTGGACTCGGATACTGTTAGGAATGGGCCCGGTTGTTGTTTGCTTCGTTTTCTAAGTTAAGTAGAGGTGTAACTATAGATTTCTTCTCTTCCTAGTTTCTCTCCCTATACTAATAAGGTAGTCTGCCAAAGTGAAGACCATCTTCTCATTTCCTCTGTGAATTTTTAAAGAGGAGAAACTCTTTCCATATTATCATATAGTGCATTAAACTGGGAGTTACAGCAATGGGATGAACTGTCTTCACAAATGCAGTTTGTATTTCTAGCTGAGAAAGTATATATGTTTAATACAGATTGCTTCAGCTATGTGAAAGTAAGGATCATATTTTCCCCATGCACACCGTGCCTCTATAAGCATAGCCACTTGAGTCTGATAGACTCTACAGCACCCTTCCATTGTTTAAGATATCGGAGTTAATTCGCTTTGTTTTAACAAAATTATGACAATGCTGACTCTTGTACTCCTGCAGATGGTTCACCATGTTCCAGAGGAATAACATCATTAGTAGCATGCTTTTCATTAGCTACAGTTTCCATACGAATAACAGTGCTGCCATTACTAGTACAATATTTAGTCATGGGGGGGCCCCTTTTCCCACACATAAAGCAGATTGTGACTAAAGTTGATCTTTTTTATATCTATCCGGAATTTAGCACATGCTTGATTCTTCAGTTTTAAACATGTTTTCCTTAAATAACAATCTTTGTACCAGTATAGCAACATTTCCAGCATCCTTAGGGGTCAGTTTGAAACATCCAATTTCATAAAGAAGCAGGCAAAGCTATTTTAAATTCATCATTGACTAGCATTTCTCTCATTTTACTTATAGTATGTGGGCCTTCA
The DNA here is from genome assembly GCF_019279795.1 of Protopterus annectens. NCBI lineage: Eukaryota > Metazoa > Chordata > Ceratodontiformes > Protopteridae > Protopterus > Protopterus annectens. The sequence continues at coordinate 1,142,051,843 of NC_056746.1, forward strand.
GGACCTAAGCACAGTTTAAATACATATTTTAGATCACGTAACTGATATCTTACCATTTTGTTAGAAGAAAATGTCTGGCTGTGTGAAACATTTATGTTTATGTCACAGAGGTAATGCCACCTCTGACTAACAGAGCCTTTTTTTTATTTTTTGATAGTCCTGAAATGTAGTCTTTTTGAATGCCTGTAAATGCTTTTAATGTTTCCTTAGTAAACTGATAATATTCTAGTCCATTCACTATTACTTCTCAGTTGTCCAGATTTTCATGGAATGTTCAGATTTGTACCTCGTATTTCTGGTCTATTACTCATAAAATTCTGGTAAATCACAGAGGATAGAAGCCACTAAATAACAATATACTTTTGTGTTTGACAATTTTTTTTCAGCCATCACAATGACTCAAGTACAAACAGTATTTAGTCTCACAAAGGTGTTTCCAGTGGGACTGGGTGTGCATCAGGGTTCATCTGTGAGCCCACTGCTGTTATACTGGTGAAATACTACATTAGCAAACAGGTCGTAGGGAACAAATAAACAAAGTTGCTGTATGCAGATGAGGTTCCACTACAGGAAGACTCTGAGCAAGAACTGGGAGAAATCAGAAGAAGCTGTGAATTATTATAGAAGGGAAAATAGTGCAACAGGTTAACAGCTTCAAATATATGGGAAAGGTGGTTGAGGAGAAGGGAAGTATGAATTAGGAGGTCTACACTAGAATCAGAGGGGCTGTAGTCAACTAGCACAGAGTGTCAGGGGTAGCATATGTTAGAGGGATACTAAAGAAGCTGAAAAGCAAGCTGTACAAAACAGTGGTGTGACCAGTACTACTATATGGTACAGAAACCTGGGCAGTAAAAGTAGAGCAGATGAGGAAAGTATAGATGATGGAAATGAAATGCCTGAGATAGGTGATAGGATTTACATTTTCAGACAGATGAAGAAATGAGGATATAAGAGCAAAGTAGATTCAATTGCAAAAAAAGGTCAAAGAGAACAGACTATGGAGGTTTGGGCATATGTGCAGAAAAGCAGAAGACAATCTGGTGAAGAAGATTTGGGAGGGAAAGGAAGAAGGCAATAGGAAATGAGGGCATCCAGCAAAGAAGTGGATGCCATGTGTGAAAGAAAACCAGTGACAGTCAGACAGGAGTGTCAAAGAATGTAGGAGAGTGGTATTAAATAGAGAGAGCTGGTGACAGTTGACTTGACACCCTGACCCCATGTAGAAAATTGGAAAAAGAGGGTTGTTGTTGATGATGATGGTGATGATGATGTTGATGATTTGAGTTTCAGACTTCATATGCTCCATAAAATGCATGATAATGCAAATCCTGTTATTCTAGCAATGTTCTCTGTTTATAATGCAATATTTAAAATCTGCCCCTATTTTCTGAGCCATTGTCTCCCCATTATTTTAGGCTTTGTCCAGATTTCTTGAGCTAAGACGTTGAGAGCTATGAATTCACTTCATTTCTATCCCTGCTGCTAGGCATACTGTTCAAAGTCTATCAGATATTCCTTGAGGTCTTTCTAGAGCTGTCATAGGCATTGCCATGGGTTTGGCTATCAAGATCATAGCCTTAGCAGCATCAGCAGTGGCAATAATGTGTAGCATTTTCTCAACCATTATCATTGTGGTTTAAAGGCATGTGCGATGCAAGTGCAAACCACTCAGATGTTCACAGCACAAACACCATAGGAATACTTCAAACAGCTTTACACATAGTCCAAAGCACAGGACTGCTGTCTCTCCAAGAGGAATACATTTGGTCATGCAAACTGAATTCATTTAGATAGCAACAGGTAAAAAGGTCAGGATATTTGCAAATTTGTACCAAAATTATGCTCAGTGTGCACACAATGCAGAGTATAGGAGCACCAATGTCCATGAGCTTATCAAAATATTCAATGTTTTATTCCAAATAATAATATAAACACAGCAAAATAAATAAAAGTACCAAGTACCTGTCTGTTAGCGCCTAATAAATAGTCAATGAGCCCAATAAAGCAAGGTCTGCTATCATTTTTTAGTAAATTAAAGTCTGACAGGCTTCTTCTGTTGTGTTCAAGTATACACCAAATAGTTTTCCTCATCCTCAACTTCACTTTCTCCCTCTTTGAATATGTCCAACATCCATGAACCTAAATATACATGAATGTACATGAATATGTACCTCCATGAACACAAGAAAAGATTTTTCTTACTGATTCCTGATACCTAGAGCCAATATACCAAGCAAGGCTTTCCCATCATTGTCATTGAGATTACAGTTTCTCTGGTTTCATTGGGATACTACAGTCCCTTTTATTTACAATTTAACCACATAATTGGCATTATTAACTGAACTGTGCAAGAATCCTCTCTGCCTAACATAAAAAGTTAGCTGACTACTTTAAGCAGCAATTCTGTGTACAGCCTTTATACACACTAGTTACATCAGTTATGATGTGAACGTTCCACTTGCATTATTTGTACACCATATTCCCATTATTTTGCATCATTTTACTACTCTATTTTGGTGAGAATCAGTTGTGTGCTACATTATGTAGAAGAATGTATACAATTTTGAATGCCAGTTTTGCAGAATCAGTATGATATGAAGTTGTGTTTCTATTTTGTCACTTGTTATATAACTGGCATTTAGTTTCATTCTGGTTTAGATACTGATAGCTGATTTTGTATTTTAATGCCATGAAGGGAAATAGCGTTTTGAAGAAAACTTATATCCCATGTTATGGGAGTAATGGACCTCAACTTTAAAGCAAGCGGACAGGACACTTAAGATGACTTGTTCAAATTATGTTGCTTTATGACAAAAAAGAATATGTTTTTATAAGCTGAGAGACTTTCATTATAGCCTGGTCAGATTTGATTTGGTCAGTACTAAACATCTGTATCTATATTGAAAAAAAACAAAACAAAAAAAAAAAAACAAGGATAAAAAATAACCCAGTTTTCTTCTGTGCAAGAAAATCTCTCTTTAGCTTGTTAACCCTGACAGAGCAGTGATAGGTGATAGTGTCTTACTAGCCCAGTTCATATACTGACACCTCATCATAGCTACTACTTCTAAAAAAAAATATTTCATTCTACAGACTATCAAAAATAAAATTTGATAATTCATCTCTCTCCCCTCCCATGAGCACAAATGCCCAACCCTCAAAAAAGCCAAATTTCTCCTAGTGCACCAAAGAATACATCTTCTAAACTCCCTCACCTTCAAAATTGCTGCTGCCAGATACCTTCCCACTCTCATCCACCAAACTTCATATAAACACAGCCACTACAACCTCAAGCACCTCTTACAATCTTCCACACCCCTCCAAGCTGCTAAAACCAAAATATTATATACCAAATCCTCTTTCTCAATCCTTACACATAAATATTTGGAGTCCTTCCCAGCATTCATTAAGTAACAGCAAGCATCATTCTGCACTACAAGAGTTCAGCTAAAAAGTTCTTCCACAACAAATCCAGCTATGCCTGCATCATTACAGGACAAATCATCTAAACAATTCTCCATCCTGCATCTCTTCTTTCCTTCTCAACTACTGACACCTCTTTCATCCTTTCCCTCCCACCTTGCTTTTCCTAGCTCAATGAAAGTAATACATGTAAATATTTACTATACTTTTTCAGTTGTAAGCTACAAACTTCATATCTTATGTACATGTATTATCTTCATTATAAAATATTTCACCTGAGCTGTACCTGCAGCTGTACCTGCAATTACCATTGGTGCACTATCCTGGTAAAAAATTATAAATAAATAAATAAATACATAAATAAATACTACTCACTGTTTTATTAAAGAATGATGTTGTTCCAAGACTGTGTAAACCTTATTACTTTCTGTAGCTTAATTGAAAATTTCTGTTGCGCTGGTGTTGCTCCATATTAGTGTTTCAGGGGCATAATGAAGAAATATATTATTTTAAACTTAGAACACATCTTCGGTATGGTCTGTCACAAAAATGTGTAATTTATATATAATAAGTGAGATCTTAAAATCCTCACAATATATATATTGTCATTTGAACTGCTGTTTACTTTCAATAGTAAATTAATTTCTTTGAAAGAATCACGCTTCTAATAGCAATATGAAAACATATGATTTATTCAGAATATTGCTCAGTTTTATAAGATGGATAAAACTGTTTCTAAACATTTTGAAAAATGAAGAATTTCTTTTAGCATTTTAATTCCCACAAGTTGTAAGCATCAATTCCGTAATGTTCTTTATGCAACAAGGCTTGGTGAAGAAGCAGGGAGCATTGTAATGATTCCTGCTTGTTAAACCATGCTTGGTTTGTTATTTTATAAAGACAATTAATGCATTGCCTAGATATGATGAGACCTTTTCATTTTCATTCTGTTTTTGCCCTTAGAACTTCTTATGCCCCAGGATTCAATAAACTCCATGTAGATTCTGAGCAGAGCATGCACAGAGTGTTTTTGCGTATGTGATATTTCTCATTATGTGGCATCATGCCAGTCTGAATGCGGATCATACCTCCCAAACTAGTAATGCAAGAAATCTGGACAAAGACTAAAGAATTGGGGGACAGTGCCATATTAGGGAAAGATTTACTATATTGTTCTGATAACGATAGAAAGTAGGTAGAACTACAAGATGATGCATGTTCGAAATGGAAAGCTATATATGGGAAGATTTTTTTTTTTTTTTTTGGGAACAGGTTCCCATTTTTTTTGACAGACAGGAATTTTGGAGAAGGGATGTAGGAATGTCTGGGTGAGGAAAGTTGGGTAGGTGAGGAAGTAATTGCAGACAGACCAGACAAACAAGACAAGAGGCATGAGTGGTGAATGACATAAAAGGTGGTGAACACCATGGTTGGGGAGAGGGTGGGGACAATGCAAACTCATGGACGTCAAGCTGGGTGAGAATTGAGTCATCAACCACTGGACTGTCATCACTGTCACCTCACTGTACTGATGGCTGCAGTGTCTGATGTCTGTGTCTCCTTGTGTTATTCAATGAAATGAGGGAGAGCAATAACTTCATCTGGCCTAGGAATGCACCGACTGTGGGGTGCACAATCCTACACACCAACCCTGGCAGTTCATTGCAGGTGATAAAATCACCACCTCTGCCACTGCTCTCGGAGGGAACCACTGGCTTATTCTGTGTAGGGTTACCACCTGTCCCTCTTTGCAAGCGACAGTCCCTCTTTGGGTAGTTGTGTCCTGAAAGAAAAACTTAAAAATGACAATTGCCCTGAGATTTTAGGACAAAAATATTTCATAGCCTTTCTTTAATAGTTGCATAAAACAATTATTTTGTATCTGAAACACCTACATTTTAAATGAAATAGCACAAGTAACTAAAATGCAATAAGAATAAGCTTTTATTTTGACAGAAAAGTGAAGTTCTGTCCTTTGCACTGTATGTTTTGCCTTGAAAACTCTCACCTTTTTACAAAAAATGTCCCACTTTAGGCATTTGAAATTGTGGCAACCCTAATTATGTAGGGCAGAACTACCTGAGGGACCAGGTAGTGCAGGGGCAGCAGAGGGGGGTGCAAAAAGATTGTGTCCCAGATGTGCTGAGCCTTGGTGCCATAGCCAGTGGAGTGAGGGCAGGCCAACCCCACTGTGCTGTGGGAAAAAAAACAGAAAAAGAGAGAAGATAAGTGCTGGTATAAGAGGAAAAAACAAGGGAGAACATTAGCAACTTCATATGTGACATACAATGCATTGATACAATTTTATGACTCTATTATGTTACCTTTGCTTTTAAGACTAGCAACTCTTAACAAATACCTTTTATACCATTAATCTACCCAGCTCATAACAGATGCACACTATACAGCATATTGCAGCAAGAAATCCTTGGTGTGCATATATTGCGCATATGCTTGTTCCAATTATACCGATTACAGTTTACAGCAAGCCATTGGTGCAACTGCTTTAGAGCTCTGACATTACATTGCAATACTGATGAAAACTTAACAGTATTGTATCTTTGGAAAAGTGTGTTTTTTCAACCCACAACCTCTGACTACTCGCTAATACTGAACTGTTGTTTTGGCCTCCAGACTAATGCATGCATACTTTCCATTTACAGTTGAAAGATGAATACTCAGTTTGGTACAACTGTATAGGTTCATAGGTTCATAGGTTCATACTAGGCTATCTGCCCAAGGGCATTTATAAGCCTAGCCCATAGTTATTTGGCTTTCGCCACCCCTTTAGTTTGAATAAAACTATGCCTATTATTTTGCTGTGCCTCTGTCAAGCAGTGACTCTGAAGTAATCCCTGGGGTATATCTGCGATCCCCCATCCATTGGTCAAGATTCCTCTTGAACAAGGCCAGCGAGGTGCTCTGCCTCACATGTACCGGGATTTTGTTCCACAGCATAGGGAGTCTCTGGGTGATGAATCTGTCCCTCCAGCATGTTCTATTAATAACCGTGTCAAGGTTTAAGTCTCCGCCCTTGTGGTTCTGAGGGATCTAGATTTTTGAGGTGAAGCATATTCATCAAATCAGGGTTTGACATGGCCTTATATGTCAGGCACAGGTCACCTCTGAGCAAGCGGTATGAGACTGAATAGAGCTGGAGTTCTTTCAGTCGGGCAGCATAAGACATATTTTTGAGACCCTTTATCCTTTTGGTGAGGAACTTTTGGGGCCTTTCCAGCTGCTGCAGGTGTCTGGTCAGATACATTCCGAATGGGGCATTGTACTCAATCATAGGTCTAATGAGTGATGAGTACAGGGCGATGACCTCCCTTGATCTAGATGTGAATCCTTCATGATCAGGTGGGCAGCGTAGAAGGTTTTCCTAACTACTTTAGCAACATGAGTGTCAAGCGAAGGCTACTGTCAACCTGGGTCCCCAGATCCCTGATGACTTCTTCTGTGCTCAGTGGATTGCCACCTATATGGTAGCTAGGGGTAACCTTGTTTTTCCCGAAGGGTATGACTATGCATTTCTTGGCATTTAACTTTAGGCCATGGCTCTGGCACCAGTTATCCGTTTCTGTGAGGCCCTTCTGAAGGATATCTGTGTCAGATGTGTTTTCGACTATGGCCCAGTTTGCAGTCATCTGCAAACTTTGTCAGCCATAACCCTCCTGTGTTTGCTTGTACTTCAGAAAAGTAGATGCCGAACAAGAGTGGACCCAGGACTGAGCCCTGTGGGACACCACTTGTGATAGGCTTTGAGTCTGACATGGCTCCAGCAACTCTGACCCTGTGGGTTCTGTCACTTAGCCAGTTTGCAACCCATCTTGTGATGTATGGGTTTACATTCAAGCTGATGAGTTTTTGGATGATACCTGAGTGGAGTATTGTGTCGAAGGCCTTTGCCAGGTCAAGGTAGGCTGTATGGACTGCCTTTCCCTCATCAATGGCCTTGGTGACTGTCTCGAAAAAGTCAACCAAGTTTAAAAGGCATGATCTGCCTTTGACAAAGCCAAACTGGGTTGGATCCAAAGTCTGCAAGTTCCTATGTCTTTATTTATGATTTCCATTATGATCCTCTCCATGGCTTTGCAGATAAGGCTTGTCAAGCTAATGGGACGGTAATTTCCAGGGTCGGTGGAGGCACCGCCCTTGTGAAGTGGGACCACAGTGCCGTGCGCCACTCCTTGGAGTGCGTATCCTGAGGTGAGGCTAAGATTAAACAGCTGTCCGAACTGCGGGTTTAATTCCTCATTGAGTTCATGGAGCACACAGCGGGGACACCATCCGGTCCCATGGATGCTGTGTTTTTGCTTTGGAGAGCAGTTCTCACCTGGGCGTTGGAGATGTTTGGGGGCTACAATCCTCTGGTATAGATATCTCTCCTTTTGGGGGAGGGAGAAGTTTGCACTGAACCTGTCAGCCAGTATGTTGGCAATGTGTGTAGGTTCAGTAATCTTCACATCATTTTGAACTAATTCTGAGCATATCTGGGAGTTTCCTCCTAGGTTTCTAACATAGCTAAAGAAGGCCTTATGATTGTCTTTTGAATCCTTGGCGATTTTTCTCTCAAAATTTGCCTTGGATGATTTTATGAGAGCTCTTAGTTTTTACTTATAATGATCAAGGGTGTCTTACCTTTCAAGGATTTTGCTCTATCTTGTAGTAGCTTCCTCCTTTTGTTGTAGAGTTTGTTTATGGCTGGGGTCCACCAGACTGGACGCTTGCCTTTGGTACAAAGAGTCTTAGTTTTGTTTGGGATTGCCTGATCCATGCAGTCCTGTAGGTGCTGGTAGAAGGCATTTGTAAGTGATTCAGCGGTTTGAGTAATGTTTACCACTGGTTCAGGGGCCTTAAAGGAGACCACACTAGTTTTTAGAAGTGTGAAGTCGGCTTTTGAGAAGTTTTTCACTGTGGTTTTTTTTGTTTCAGGTGGGGGCGGGATGAGGACCTCCAGCGAGATTAGTTTATGATCTGATCTCACCAGTGAGGGGTATACTTCCGGTGTTGAACATTGTGATTCCATGTTCGTGATTATGAGATCAAGTATGTTTTCTCCTCTTGTGGGGATGGTGACTAGTTGTTCCATGGCATTTGAGTTTATGAACTCCAGGAACCTTTGGGCTAGAGTGTTTGGGCTTGAGTAGTGTTCCCAGTCTATATTAGGGTAGTTGAAGTCACCTAGTATGATGGTGTTTGGAGATACATTTATCCCCTCTATTGTTTTCAGGAAGGCCATGTGAGGTTCCTGAGTTTGAGAGGGTGGCCTGTAACATGCTACAAATTGCAGAGCAGTCTTGCCTATGGTTAATTGCACCTGGATGGTCTCCGATGCATCGTGCGTTGCCACCAACCTTGAGGTGTGGGTGTCCTTTATGAATATGGACACCCCCTTCCTGGTGTTGTCCGGATTTTGGGGCGGAGCATGATATGAGGTGAAACCTGCTAGTGCTGGGGTGCTCTCAGGAGCCTTGAACCAGGTTTCTGTCACAGCACAGACATCGATGTTCTCCATACTGAGAAGGGCCTCGAGTGCGTGCATCTTGAGATTGAGACTTCTGGCATTGAGCAGCATTACCCTTAGTTTTTTAACTTTAATGTGTTATTGGGTGGTAGGTTTAGAATTTGAGCCTTGCCTAAAAAGGCACTATGGGGGTGGCAAGAGCCTTTGCCAATATCCGGAAGCCTAGGGGTGACAGGTGCAAGCCGTCCCTTGCGAAGCAGCGTGGCTTGTCCAGCATGTCATCCCAGGCAGACAGACATTGGATCCCCTTTGAATGACACCAGAATTTAAGCCAATTATTAAAGCTGATGATCTTATCACTGTATTGTGGCATCATTCTAGGTGAAGGTAGGATACTGCTCAAGGTCAGGGTCATACCTGCCTGGGCTACATAATCAGAGAGCTCCTCAATGTCTCTTTTCATGTAGTCCAAGGAGGTACATCTCAGGTCGTTGACACCAGCGTGGACAATGACTGAGTCATACTTGTACCTACTGTTGAGAGACCTGAGTGCTTGTGTTATGTGGCGGATTCTAGCGCCCGACAGGCAGCTTACTGTGACCTTCTCCTTACTCAGTCTGGTGAGTGGGACGTCAGTGTGTCTGACTATGGAGTCACCTATGACAAGTATGTTTGGTGTTGTATTTGGCCTTAAGGGCAGTGACTGCTTTGCACACTGATTTTGTTGTTTATGTGTTGTTTGTGTGGTGTATTGAGTTTGCAGTTGCTTGGGTGTCTGCTTTGGAGGCCTCTGCTGTTTAGGTAAATTTTACTCAGAGCCTCGAGTATGTCTTAGTGTGTTTATGTGTTTGATTCAGTGGTGTGGTTGAGTTATGTGAGACTGGTATTGTGGTGTGTGTAGTTGCCTTCTCCTCCTGCCTGGTCTTGCCAGTCCTGAGTTGAGAGAGCTCAGCCTCCAGTCTGGCTAAATAGCTGCATCTCTCACAAGTGTTAGTGTTACATGGGAGGAGGAGATGGTTGTCCATGTACATGAGGCAATTGTAACATTGTCTCAAAATTCCCAGATTCACCAAATGGGCAGGAGAGGATGCCAGCATCTGACCCTTCGACATGCTAGAAAGAATTATGAGTTGGTATGAGACAGAAAAGTAGTGGGCTTGGCAGGGAAGTGGGCACTCCTGGGGGGTTTTGCTAGTGAGAGATTTGTATAATATAGGAGTGCTTGATCTGCAAAGAGAATGCTTATAAGACAAGGGATATGCTTATAAGACAAGTGCTGAGCTTTTTGAGAAGAAAAAGCTATTTGGAACAAGTGCTGCACTTTTTAGTGTAGGTGTAAACTGTTTAGGTTCCTAACAGAGCAGTTCTAAGGGAAAAATTGAAGAACAGACTTTCTGGAGCCAGAAAGAGTTTAACCTTGTTTAACCGGCGCTGCCCGATGCTGCTCTAGTGGCAACTCCGCGCTAAATCGCGTTAAAGCACGTTAAAGCGTGCTTGATGGCAGGGGCTGGAAAGAAGCAGGAATAGACCCAAAAGGGAAAATAAAACTACAGTTTCAAGTCAGTAACCACCTCTACGGGGGGCAGGGAAGCTGCTCAATGTTAGTCACTGCCACTGATGAACAGAGAGACCCTCCTTCAGCCCAAGCAAAAATGGCCTCACAGAAACTTTCAAACAGTTCAGGAACAGCAAGCCTGTAACTGAACTTTTTTAACTCTCAGAAAAGTGGGAAAAAAGCGAGATAGCAGAGGTTCACAAGTAATATCAAGTTATAACAGTGCAGTAAATGACCCCACACAAGAGTGCTAGGTCAAGGACAGAAAATATGGAAGTTTTAAGAAAAAAAAACGATTTAAAATTAAGTGCAAACAGGAAATTCAGCAAACAGCTTTTGGTTGTGCTCTAAATACAGCTACTAATACAGAAATCAAGTTTACCAAGCCAGAAAATGCTCAAGCTAGGCAGCTATGCAGAAAAACTTAGCAAATAAACAGAAAAAATACTTAAAATCTCAAAAGTGGCTCCCTTCTTCTCTCAGCGTTTTTTCCTCTTGGAGGGTGCTTCACCAACAGCCAACAAGCCTGAAAAGATGCTCAAACCACGAGGCAACTAGGTTTTAAGAGAGGAAGATGAAGGAGTTATGGAAATGACCCAGAGTGGCCAATAAAACCACAGTTTCAAGTCAGTAACTACCTCTACGGGGGGCAGGGAAGCTGCTCAATGTTAGTCACTGCCACTGACGAACAGAGAGACCCTCCTTCAGCCCAAGCAAAAATGGCCTCACAGAAACTTTCAAACAGTTCAGGAACAGCAAGCCTGTAACTGAACTTTAACTCTCAGAAAAGTGGGAAAAAAGCAAGATTTTTTTTTTTGTTTTTGTTTTTTTACAGAGATAGCAGAGGTTCACAAGTAATATCAAGTTATAACAGTGCAGTAAATGACCCCACACAAGAGTGCTAGGTCAAGGACAGAAAATATGCAAGTTTTAAGAAAAAAAAACGATTTAAAATTAAGTGCAAACAGGAAATTCAGCAAACAGCTTTTGGTTGTGCTCTAAATACAGCTACTAATACAGAAATCAAGTTTAACAAGCCAGAAAATGCTCAAGCTAGGCAGCTATGCAGAAAAACTTAGCAAATAAACAGAGAAAAATACTTAAAATCTCAAAAGTGGCTCCTTCTTCTCTCAGCGTTTTTCCTCTTGGAGGTGCTTCACCAACAGCCAACAAGCCTGAAAAGACGCTCAAACCATGAGGCAACTAGGTTTTAAAAGAGGAAGATGAAGGAGTTATGGAAATGACCCCTAGTAGAAACCCC
>NC_056746.1:1142064051-1142085715 GCF_019279795.1 Protopterus annectens
AAAAGCAAAAGCCTGTAACTGAACTTTTTTAACTCTCAGAAAAGTGGGAAAAAAGTGAGATAGCAGAGGTTCACAAGTAATATCAAGTTATAACAGTGCAGTAAATGACCCCACACAAGAGTGCTAGGTCAAGAACAGAAAATATGCAAGTTTTAAGAAAAAAACGATTTAAAATTAAGTGCAAACAGGAAATTCAGCAAACAGCTTTTGGTTGTGCTCTAAATACAGCTACTAATACAGAAATCAAGTTTAACAAGCCAGAAAATGCTCAAGCTAGGCAGCTATGCAGAAAACCTTAGCAAATAAACAGAGAAAAAATACTTAAAATCTCAAAAGTGGCTCCCTTCTTCTCTCAGCGTTTTTTCCTCTTGGAAGGTTCTTCACCAACAGCCAACAAGCCTGAAAATACGCTCAAACCATGAGGCAACTAGGTTTTAAGAGAGGAAGATGAAGGAGTTATGGAAATGACCCCTAGTGGCCAATAAAACTACAGTTTCAAGTCAGTAACCACCTCTACGGGGGCAGGGAAGCTGCTCAATGTTAGTCACTGCCACTGATGAACAGAGAGACCCTCCTTCAGCCCAAGCAAAAATGGCCTCACAGAATTTTTCAAGCAGTTCAGGAACAGCAAGCCTGTAACTGAACTTTTTTAACTCTCAGAAAAGTGGGAAAAAAGCGAGATAGCAGAGGTTCACAAGTAATATCAAGTTATAACAGTGCAGTAAATGACCCCACACAAGAGTGCTAGGTGAAGGACAGAAAATATGCAAGTTTAAAAAAAAAACGATTTAAAATTAAGTGTAAACAGGAAATTCAGCAAACAGCTTTTGGTTGTGCTCTAAATACAGCTACTAATACAGAAATCAAGTTTAACAAGCCAGAAAACGCTCAAGCTAGGCAGCTATGCAGAAAAACTTAGCAAATAAACAGAGAAAAAAATACTTAAAATCTCAAAAGTGGCTCCCTTCTTCTCTCAGCATTTTTTCCTCTTGGAGGGTGCTTCACCAACAGCCAACAAGCCTGAAAAGACGCTCAAACCACGAGGCAACTAGGTTTTAAAAGAGGAAGATGAAGGAGTTATGGAAATGACCCCTAGTGGCCAATAAAACTACAGTTTCAAGTCAGTAACCACCTCTACGGGGGGCAGGGAAGCTGCTCAATGTTAGTCACTGCCACTGATGAACAGAGACCCTCCTTCAGCCCAAGCAAAAATGGCCTCACAGAAACTTTCAAACAGTTCAGGAACAGCAAGCCTGTAACTGAACTTTTTTAACTCTCAGAAAAGTGGGAAAAAAGCGAGATAGCAGAGGTTCACAAGTAATATCAAGTTATAACAGTGCAGTAAATGACCCCACACAAGAGTGCTAGGTCAAGGACAGAAAATATGCAAGTTTTAAGAAAAAAACGATTTAAAATTAAGTGCAAACAGGAAATTCAGCAAACAGCTTTTGGTTGTGCTCTAAATACAGCTACTAATACAGAAATCAAGTTTAACAAGCCAGAAAATGCTCAAGCTAGGCAGCTATGCAGAAAAACTTAGCAAATAAACAGAGAAAAAATACTTAAAATCTCAAAAGTGGCTCTCTTCTTCTCTCAGCGTTTTTTCCTCTTGGAGGGTGCTTCACCAACAGCCAACAAGCCTGAAAAGATGCTCAAACCACGAGGCAACTAGGTTTTAAGAGAGGAAGATGAAGGAGTTATGGAAATGACCCCTAGTGGCCAATAAAACTACAGTTTCAAGTCAGTAACCACCTCTACGGGGGCAGGAAAGCTGCTCAATGTTAGTCACTGCCACTGACGAACAGAGAGCCCCTCCTTCAGCCCAAGCAAAAATGGCCTCACAGAAACTTTCAAACAGTTCAGGAACAGCAAGCCTGTAACTGAACTTTAACTCTCAGAAAAGTGGGAAAAAAGCAAGATTTTTTTTGTTTTTGTTTTTTACAGAGATAGCAGAGGTTCACAAGTAATATCAAGTTATAACAGTGCAGTAAATGACCCCACACAAGAGTGCTAGGTCAAGGACAGAAAATATGCAAGTTTTAAGAAAAAAACGATTTAAAATTAAGTGCAAACAGGAAATTCAGCAAACAGCTTTTGGTTGTGCTCTAAATACAGCTACTAATACAGAAATCAAGTTTAACAAGCCAGAAAATGCTCAATCTAGGCAGCTATGCAGAAACACTTAGCAAATAAACAGAGAAAAAATACTTAAAATCTCAAAAGTGGCTCCCTGCTTCTCTCAGCGTTTTTTCCTCTTGGAGGGTGCTTCACCAACAGCCAACAAGCCTGAAAAGACGCTCAAACCATGAGGCAACTAGGTTTTAAGAGAGGAAGATGAAGGAGTTATGGAAATGACCCCTAGTGGCCAATAAAACTACAGTTTCAAGTCAGTAACCACCTCTCACGGGGCAGGGAAGCTGCTCAATGTTAGTCACTGCCACTGATGAATTCAGAGACCCTCCTTCAGCCCAAGGAAAAATGGCCTCACAGAAACTTTCAAACAGTTCAGGAACAGCAAGCCTGTAACTGAACTTTTTTAACTCTCAGAAAAGTGGGAAAAAAGCAAGATTTTTTTGTTTGTTTTGTTTTTTACAGAGATAGCAGAGGTTCACAAGTAATATCAAGTTATAACAGTGCAGTAAATGACCCCACACAAGAGTGCTAGGTCAAGGACAGAAAATATGCAAGTTTTAAGAAAAAACGATTTAAAATTAAGTGCAAACAGGAAATTCAGCAAACAGCTTTTGGTTGTGCTCTAAATACAGCTACTAATACAGAAATCAAGTTTAACAAGCCAGAAAATGCTCAAGCTAGGCAGCTATGCAGAAAAACAGCAAATAAACAGAGAAAAAATACTTAAAATCTCAAAAGTGGCTCCCTTCTTCTCTCAGCGTTTTTTCCTCTTGGAGGTGCTTCACCAACAGCCAACAAGCCTGAAAAGATGCTCAAACCACGAGGCAACTAGGTTTTAAGAGAGGAAGATGAAGGAGTTATGGAAATGACCCCTAGTGGCCAATAAAACTACAGTTTCAAGTCAGTAACCACCTCTACGGGGGCAGGGAAGCTGCTCAATGTTAGTCACTGCCACTGATGAACAGAGAGACCCTCCTTCAGCCCAAGCAAAAATGGCCTCACAGAAACTTTCAAACAGTTCAGGAACAGCAAGCCTGTAACTGAACTTTAACTCTCAGAAAAGTGGGAAAAAGCAAGATTTTTTCTGTTGTTGTTTGTTACAGAGATAGCAGAGGTTCACAAGTAATATCAAGTTATAACAGTGCAGTAAATGACCCCACACAAGAGTGCTAGGTCAAGGACAGAAAATATGCAAGTTTTAAGAAAAAAACGATTTAAAATTAAGTGCAAACAGAAAATTCAGCAAACAGCTTTTGGTTGTGCTCTAAATACAGCTACTAATACAGAAATCAAGTTTAACAAGCCAGAAAATGCTCAAGCTAGGCAGCTATGCAGAAAAACTTAGCAAATAAACAGAGAAAAATACTTAAAATCTCAAAAGTGGCTCCCTTCTTCTCTCAGCGTTTTTTCCTCTTGGAGGGTGCTTCACCAACAGCCAACAAGCCTGAAAAGACGATCAAACCACGAGGCAACTAGGTTTTAAGAGAGGAAGATGAAGGAGTTATGGAAATGACCCCTAGTGGCCAATAAAACTACAGTTTCAAGTCAGTAACCACCTCTACGGGGGCAGGGAAGCTGCTCAATGTTAGTCACTGCCACGGATGAACAGAGAGACCCTCCTTCAGCCCAAGCAAAAATGGCCTCACAGAAACTTTCAAACAGTTCAGGAACAGCAAGCCTGTAACTGAACTTTTTTAACTCTCAGAAAAGTGGGAAAAAAGCAAGATTTTTTTTGTTTTTTACAGAGATAGCAGAGGTTCACAAGTAATATCAAGTTATAACAGTGCAGTAAATGACCCCACACAAGAGTGCTAGCTCAAGGACAGAAAATATGCAAGTTTTAAGAAAAAAACGATTTAAAATTAAGTGCAAACAGGAAATTCAGCAAACAGCTTTTGGTTGTGCTCTAAATACAGCTACTAATACAGAAATCAAGTTTAACAAGCCAGAAAATGCTCAAGCTAGGCAGCTATGCAGAAAAACTTAGCAAATAAACAGAGAAAAAATACTTAAAATCTCAAAAGTGGCTCCCTTCTTCTCTCAGCGTTTTTTCCTCTTGGAGGGTGCTTCACCAACAGCCAACAAGCCTGAAAAGCCACTCAAACCACGAGGCAACTAGGTTTTAAGAGAGGAAGATGAAGGAGTTATGGAAATGACCCCTAGTGGCCAATAAAACTACAGTTTCAAGTCAGTAACCACCTCTACGGGGGGCAGGGAAGCTGCTCAATGTTAGTCACTGCCACTGATGAACAGAGAGACCCTCCTTCAGCCCAAGCAAAAATGGCCTCACAGAAACTTTCAAACAGTTCAGGAACAGCAAGCCTGTAACTGAACTTTTTTAACTCTCAGAAAAGTGGGAAAAAAGCGAGATAGCAGAGGTTCACAAGTAATATCAAGTTATAACAGTGCAGTAAATGACCCCACACAAGAGTGCTAGGTCAAGGACAGAAAATATGCAAGTTTTAAGAAAAAACGATTTAAAATTAAGTGCAAACAGGAAATTCAGCAAACAGCTTTTGGTTGTGCTCTAAATACAGCTACTAATACAGAAATCAAGTTTAACAAGCCAGAAAATGCTCAAGCTAGGCAGCTATTCAGAAAAACTTAGCAAATAAACAGAGAAAAAATACTTAAAATCTCAAAAGTGGCTCCCTTCTTCTCTCAGCGTTTTTTCCTCTTGGAGGGTGCTTCACCAACAGCCAACAAGCCTGAAGGTGTCTTTACTTTTAATGTTACAATAAAAGTACTATTCAGATGCATGCATACCACATATTTCTCACATCCTTACCAATCTAGCTGCATGGCTTCATGTATTATTTTCTTGGTCTGTGACAGCTGCAGAAAATAAAACAGAACAGAATACCACTATTAATACCAATCCTGACTATATCAAGCTTTTAACTGTTGCAAGTAGTCCCTGTAAGTGATACTTACACATCTGTGGGGTGCCCCTAGTCCTACATATCTCAATCCAATGGTTAAGGATATCTCTCTACCTCATCTGGAGGTCCCTGTAGTGATTCCTACATTGTTCATCATCACAGGGGATACAGATAACACCAATCAGAGCCCAGGCAAGACTATTCCCTGCCTCTGACTTGTAATCTGAGCCATGGTAGTCCTACTGCAAAATCCTGAGATGATGTTCATTCACTAGGAGTCCAACAAACACTTTGGACTCCTGGACACCCCATCTTTGAGCATGGAATCTCAAAACCTCTCCACAAATGCTTGCTATGCCCACCACAGAGTGAGACCAATGTAGAATGACATTTTCTTGCCAATTGCAGGTATAGCGCTTACTAAGAGTGCACACTTTTTGGTTTTGCAACATTTGAAAGTGCTGTGTATCACTTACCATCATGCAAATGCAGTGCTCAAGAGTGCACACTGCTGGGCAATGTGTTTGGGCAATGGCCAATTGTATTAACTGAATGTATATGGTTTATGTTTGTGGCTGCCGGGGACCTGTCTGCTACCTGGATGGTCCATTCATCCAGTTTGTGCACTGCTGCTCTATGTGCAAATGGGATGAGCATAGGCAAAGCTCCTTCTGCTAAACAGTGCATCACACAAACAGTGCCCCCCCCAAAAAAAAATTAAATAAATGAGAAAGATTTGAAATGAGGAAATAAATCTATGACATGCACAGTAGAAAAAGTTAACACATATGAGATATGTCTACATAGGTCTGGATCCCAACTGTCTCTCCAATGCACCTTCAGAAAACAGGATAGGTGCCTTATTCATCTTTGCCACACAAACAGCTTTGCAGCATGTAAATGAAGTAATTCCTCACACACAACCAAGTGCAACTGAATGTACACTGACATCAAGGCATAACCTGTTATTTGTAAATGTATTATATTTAATATATTTGGATGCAGTACACTTAGTGATCACACAACCTGTTATTCCTTGCAAATATACAGCTCTATCTTTCTTGGTCATTTATCAGTTATCTGACTAGTACATAGAGACATGCAGTATGTAAGCTAGTCTGTATCATTTACCTTAAAATGTGTGAGAATATTAACTGGGAATACTATGATATGCAGTTGCTATCAAATGAAGGGCAGGTTTGATGGCACAAATAAGCATAGACTGCTCTCTTGTGGGGGGGGGGTGTGTGAAAAGGTTGATTGTTGTTATAGCACATGTAAGAGTGAACTGTCCTTTTGAGGGAGGTTGACCCAGGCTGAACTACTGTTGTGGCATAAACAAGGATATGTTGCTCTTGTTTTGCATCCTGCCTGTTTGATCTTGTGAGGGTTGTGAAGTCGGAAACTACAATATGTCTCATTACTTTATAAATTCTGTCTGTTATGGTTTCCAGTGAGAGCATACAGTGATCCTCAGTACTTTGGAGAGGTATCATGTCTGAATCTTTCATTCCTGAGACCTACTACTTACTAATGGACACATACAAGTCAAATAACTCTCTGCTGTCATATGTTATGTTCATTTGTATACAAATATCCCACCTTTTACTTGCTTACTGTACCAAGTGATGAAATGCAAGGACATGCCATCATATTGTTATAGAATACAGTACATGTTCATGACTTAACTTGTAAATGCAGCAGTTACCATAATGTTAGTGCAGGGCTCACTGTGATGCAAACAGTACACAATCAATACAAGGGGAGGTAAAGGGTCTGGTTCTGAGCTGAGGCTGGCAGAGGTGCAGAGTTCCTGTTTTGAGTCCCTGTCTACTCTATACCATGAGACAATGTCTATGTTGTGTATGTTGTGATAAGTTAAATGTGGCCTGAAAGCTCTTCTCTATCTCAGCCTAGGCCTATTGTCAGCAGCAGCCTTGCCTGCAGCCTGTAGCACTTACAAATGGAATTGAGCAGCAGGAGCAGCTCCTAACATTCTGTCTGTGTAGACTTTCTGTGTCTGTACTCCACTACTTTTGTAATCCACAGGAAAAACCAGCATGGGGTCTACTTGGTTGCTTTATAACTTGTTGAACAGCTCCACCAGATTGGTTGATTAGCATGCAGTTCAGCTGCTTATGCTGCAGTTAGCATCTCTGATACACTGGCTAAGACAATACAGTCCATTAATATCCTACTCTATTATAAAAAGGCACATGTGTAGCTAGCCAAACTGATGGTGAGGACACTTGCTACAAGACTGAAGGAATTCACAAAAGCCAATTTATTCCAAAGATATCTTTACAGAGGATGAGGTATGCTCCCGTTTTCTTACCTATATAATGCATATGCTGGAATATATTGATGAATAATGTGAAGCAAAGGCTTTTACACTTTCATCTGTATGCATTAATTAGAAGTGTACTGATGGCATGGACATGTTTATCAAGCCATTTCAGAGGCACACATTATTGACAATACATAAAAATAGAAATGTTTCAGGGACAGGTCTTTGAATGCATATTTAGCATTTCAAATGTGTTTTATTATCAAAATGGTACATGTGCCTGTTCTTTTGTGGGTAGGGGCAGCAAAGAAAATGTACTGTTATGTCACAAACTAGAATGGACTGCTATTTTGTGACGGAGCACAGCTGAGTTACTGCTATGGAACTTACATGTTGCTCTTGCTACTCTCCTTGTTTTGCATCATGCCTGTTGTTAGTATTTCACATCTGTAGAATGTTTTATGTTTTTTCAGTGGGTACTACTGATTGCCTACCTTTACTGTTTTATCTGTAAACAGCTACTTTTATAGTTATGTGATACTTATGTGTATTATCTTTCTGCTTTTAGGTCACAAACTATGTTAGTAAGGCACAGACCCCCCATCAGTGAAGCAGATAGCAATATCATTGTTGACACTCTCTGTCAACATATGATATTTCTCTTGGGAAGGGATTGGCCCAATATGCAAGAAAGGCTACAAGTATGGCAGCAGATTGTTGCCAACATCAATTATGTGGGTGCACCACAGGGCCACTGATATGATCACCTCTGCACAGAGGCAAGAAGCTGCTGTTGCCCGAGACCAAATGGTAACTGGGGGAGAGTCTGCTACAAAACCACCTCTTACCCTGAATGAAGAGTTTCTAGTGAATATCCAATATGAGAGCTCACAGCAGAGTGGACCACAGCATTTCATTGATGTGGGCAGCAGTCCTTTTGAGTGCCAGGAGGAGCTTCCAGGTAGGCTTTTTTATATGACCATTTGAATAGTGTTGTATAGTAAAACAACTGAAATAAAAGTTACTTCTGTTTCACGTCTTTTTTTTTTTTTTTTTGGTGGGGGAAGATTGCAGATTGGTACAGTGATAAGCTTAGTTTGGAGTTCTCAGTCACATTCTTGTTCATAGGAGGTTACTAGGCTAGCAGCTGTAGAACCTTTACAAGCCTAGCCATGTTAATTCCAAGTATCCCCATTTGTCGTTTTTGATAGTTAAGAATGAATTTATGAACAGAGCAGGTCTGTGATCAACACCAGCTACCTCTGTCCATGATGGACAATGATGCCATCCCAGGGGCAAATCTGTGGTCTCCCATCCAATTATCTAGGTTATGTTTGAATAGGGTCAGTGAGGAGCTCTGTTTTACATGAATAGGGAGTCTATTCCAGAGAAGCACCAGTCTCTGGGAGACATATCTGTCTCTCCAGCATGTTCTGTTAATGTCACAGGCTAGGTTGAGATCTCTAGAGTGAGTGACTCTTGCGCAGTTTGACTTGTGGATGTGCAGCATTTCCATTAAGGCAGGATTGGAGATTGCCCTGTCCATAATGGTCATGGTTGGTGTCCCTCTATCTTCTTAGTGAGAAACCTCTGAAGTCTCTTCAGCTGCTGCAGGTGTCTGGTGAGATACATGATAAAGGCTGCATTATACTCTATTAGTGCTCTGATGACAGTTGAGTATAGTGGAGTTATAGCATCCCTTGATCTGGATGCTATGCCCTTGCTTATGAGGTGTGCTATGTAGAAGGCTTTCCTTACCACTGTGGAAACTTGGTGGTCAAAGTTCAGATTGCTATCAAACTGTGTTCCCAAGTCTCACATCACTGGGTTGGAACTTGGACATATTAAAAGAATGCCTTATGATTAAACTTAGCTAGGGATGTGATTTTGGCTTCATAATTTGCTTTAGAAGAGTTTAAAAGATTTCTGATTTTCCTGTTGAGGCTTAGGAGGAAACTCTTCATCAGCAGAGTGTAGAGTGATATCCCTCTTGCTTTTGGACAGCAGTTTCTTCATCTTGTTATATAATCTGTTTATACTTGAAGTCCACCACAGTGGCTTGGTTGTAAGGGAAGATCTTGTTTTGATCTGGTCAGTTACAGCAGAGTTTATGCAGTCGCTTAAGTATTTATACAGGGCATTTGCATACACTTCTGCATAGTGATCATTGATGTCTGCGATTGTGGGTATTATGAAGCTTTTTATACCATTTATTAGTACAGTATAGTCAGCTTTGGTGAAGTTTTTTTATAGTTTTTGTTCCTGTGAGGGTGTCAGTTTTAGTAGTTACTTCAAACGAGACTGATTTGTGGTCTGGCCTAAAATATAACAGAAGAGCGACCAGCACAGCTGAACTAAAAGTAATAATTAGAGTCTGAAGAACTGCTTAAACTGTGGTTAATAAATTATTACTATTTATTATTTTTAGTTCAACTGTGCTGGTCACCTTTCTGTTATATTTTACATTCTGTTCTTGTGTCAGACAACCTTTGGTTGTGGTGGGTACTTTATTTTTGGTTGTGGTTTGACCTAACCAGAGAGGGCATCACAAATGGGAAAGTACAGCACCCCCCCATCTTTGTGAGTACTATGTCCAGAACATTAGAGCCCCTGGGGTGGGGGTGCAGACTATCTGTTCCAGAGCATTTGTGTTAACAAAGTCCAGGAACCTCTGGACAAGCGTGTTTTTGCTCATGTATGTCCCCCATTCTATGGAAGGATAGATAAAATCTCCCATGACTAAGGTGTTGGGCTGTTTGAGAAGGGATTCCAGTAAATTGAGGTAGGTGGTGTGCTTATCCTGGTTCATGGTGGGATATCTATAGCTAGAAATATTGTGGTATAGTTCTTTCCCAATTGTTAATTGGACATGGAGTAGTTTGAGAGAGTCATGCTGTTTTACCAGTCTTGGTGTATTTGGTTTTAATGAAGATGGATACACCCCCACCTTTGGTTCCCTCATGCTCATTTTGAGGTCTGAATGTGTGGAAAGTATTGTAGCCTTACATGGCTGGGGTGCTCTCAGCAGCCTTGAACCATATCTCAGTAACTGCACAGACGTCAGCAACCTCCAAGTTGAGGAATTCTTCCAGGGAGTGCTTTTACTTTTTTAAATTCTTAACATTAAGTAGCATGACCCTGAGTTGGTCTTGATTAGATTTTGTTAAGTTGGAAAATTTGTTGTTTTCATATTGCCTAAAAAAGGTACTATGGGGGAGGCACGGACCTTTATTAGTATCTGAAAGCCTAGGGGGTACAGTTGCAGATGATCTGTAGCAAAGCAGTGAGGTCTGTCTACCATATCCTCCCAGGCTGACAGATACTGGTTCTCCCTGGGCTGACACCAGAAGCTGAGACAATTGTTGATGTTAATCATTTTTTGTTTATATTGTGGCATCATCCTGGGTGAAGGTAGGATACTGCTTAGGGATAGGGATATACCTGTCTGGGACACATAATCAGAGAGTTCCATCATGTCTCTCTTCATATAGTCCAGAGAGGGACATCTCAAGTCATTAACTTCAACATGGACTATGACACAGTCATAACAGTACTTGTTGTTGAGTGACTTGAGTGCATGCATGATTTGTCGGATCCTGGCATCTTTGCCAGCTAACTGTGACTTTCTCCTTGTCCAGTCTGGTGAGGGAGACATCTGTGTGTCTCACTATGGAGTCACCTATGACCAAGATGACAATATGTTTGATATGTTTTGCCTTAGGGGCTTATTTGTTGACACATGGATGTGTGTGTGTGTGTTGATATGTGCAGAGGTTTCTTTATGCTTAGTGGTGAGTGTGTGTGTGGTGTTAGTGAGCACTTCCGTATATGTGGGTCTAGGTGTCATGACCTTAATTTGTGTGAGAGGTGAGGTTTGTGTGAGAGGTGAAGCATGTGTGCTGACAACCTGCTTGATGTCTAGTTGTTTTTATTGAGTGTATTTGCATCTCTCACATAGGGTGTTAGTTTGCTTTAGTAGTAAATGGTTGTCAGTATACACAAAGCAATTGCTACATTGTCTCAAGATGCCCATATCAATCAAGCTGGCAGGAGAAATGATGGGAAACTGCCCATCCATTGTGGCAGGATTTTTCTGCAAGTGGTATTTGGGAAGGAAGTGGGCTAGCTGGATTTAGTCATAAACAGCAAAAAATGAAGCAGCAATTCAATTAAATAGAGTTAACAAAGTGCAGTGCTGGCTTAAACTGTACTTATTTTTCAGGGATTTTTTTCAGTGGATGCCTTGGATTTCAATGCAGATGCAATCCAGACATCTGGCTCAAGTTGCCAAATGCTGAGCAGCTCCAGAAAACTGCATGCAAACACCTGCAAACACAAGGCAAAGTTGAAAGGTTTTAACACAACTACCAATGGGAAAGCCCCCAAATGAGCCTTTCTCCAGAAATCCCTAACTCATATGGGTCCAGAGCTACACATTCTGCCACAAGAGTGCAGGGAGGCCCTCTTAATGTAAGATGGCTTGTTTAAGAGCACAGTGATAAATTCAGCAGGTCTGGATCTAACCTATGCTAATATAAGGCAATGCAACACAATTTCAAAGTGCAGAATAAAAAATAGTCACAAACAGGAAAAATGAAGCAGTAATTTGATTAAATACAGTTAAAGTACAGTGCTAGCTTAAAATATACCCATTTTTCATTTTTTTTTTTTTTTGCAGTGGCTGCCTTGGATTTCAATGTAGATGCACTCTAGGCTTCTGGCTAAAGTTGCCAAATGTTGAGCAGCTTCGGTAAACTGAGAGCAATCCCTTGCAAATGGGAGGCTTGTATGCAGGCAAAACAGTTTTAACACAACTACCAATGGGAAAACCCCAAACTGAGCATTTCTTTAACAATTCCCAGCTCACAAAGGTTCTGAAATACACACTTCTGCCACAAGGGCGCAAGGAAGCCCTCTTAATGTAATATGGTTGGTCTAAGAGCACAAAGATACCAACCAGTCTAGATTCAGCAGGTATGAATCCATTCGATGCTATGTAAGGCAAGGAAACACAAACTGACAGCTCTTTGAGCAACTGTGAACAGTGAGAGACTATGGAGAGTGTTTCCTGTAGGAGATTTTAAACTGGAAAGGTTTGCTTATATGCAAGCATGGCAACCAAATTTGCATGAAATGCAAGGCTTCTATATGGGCAGAATGAAAGGCTTTGATAAAGTTAAACCCTCAGGCCAATCAGATAAAAACACAAAATGCTATCAACTAGTAGTTCCCACCTTGGATAGGTTGAATTTAGATGTCTGCTCCCACCAGAGTGCAAAAAAACCCTTCCAGTGAAAAACAAAGTGGCTATGAGCTCAAGTGCAGTAACAAATGCTGTACAACAGAAGTAAGAATTCCTGATAGCTAACTCCTATAAAGGAGTACATGTATTACCCCCTGTCTTACTGTTAAAAGTGATGATGTTGCCCTTACCTCTTGCTTAACTTATTTCAGGACCATCAGGAGTCCAGTGAACTTGGGTATTCTGAGGCAGTGTAGCAACTGCCTCATGTACACAGACAACCCTCTCTTCTTACCTCCCAACACTTAGACTTGTGAGAGCTGCACTTATATGTCCAAATTGGAAGCCATGCACTCTCAAGCCAAAACCGGAATAGCTGGTCAGTAGGAGAAGGTCAACATCTGCACCACACCACATGCAACACATAGCCCTCCAGAACACCCACCATCACAGCACTCACATAAAAACACAAACCACACACCCACCTTTGTGGAGGTTCTCAGTAGAAATCTACCCAAGCAGCAGAGACCTCCAAGGCAGAAATGTGCTCGACCATCACAACACAGCAACACAAAGCTCACCTACACAGTGTGCCCCTCAACATAAGCCCCTAAGAAAAAACAGCTTGCCCAATGCACTAATCATATAATGATCAACAGTAGGACAACCAAGGCAAAGTACATAAATTTAATAGTAAAAACAATAAAAACAGATAAGCGCTTTTGGACACAATTCCTTCATCAGATCCATTCATAAAAACTGAAAATAGGATTCAAATATTGTACAACAACCAATCCGAAGGCACCCTCATTGACAAAAACTCATTAACTAACATCCAATCAAATCAGTGAATACAAAAGACAATGAATTGTAGCGTTTACTGCCTCCTTGCCTTTAAAATGGGTTTTAATTGAATAACACCATTCAAACCTGGTGAAATATCTGCCCTCAAATAGCATTAAAAGCATCTCCACCTCTTAGTGTGGGGTTAAATACATCCAATACCATAAACAAAAAACTATGCCCTGTATATGCAGTAATATGTTGAGCCAAAGCACTTTTTTGTACTTCATTATTTGTATCACTAAGGATGCATTCCTTCATAAAATGATGAACATAGTGTACATACTGCAATATAGATTACATTCCTGGTAGTGCAAGATACATAGCTATGATATCGATATTTTTTACAAGTTACAGGATGTTCAGATACATCAGTTGTGTTAATATATCTACAAGCCTTATATCTTCTGCATGGAAATGTACCTACCCTACTGCTTTCAAAGAAGTTATGTTTATTGTGCATTGCTCTATAACACAATACGCTTCTTAAATTACGATTTCTCTTATAACTGAAATGGGGTACCTCACCAACAATGTCCCTGATTTTATTATTCAGCATTAATAACTTCCAGTTATTCTGGATAATAACCCATATATATTTGAAATCAGTACTAAATGTGAAAGGTGTCCTAACAATGGAATAAACCTCTTGAGGAACACTTTAATTCTTCTCTACACCATATGAAAACCAAGGTTTCCCCCTCCCAGTTCTTGCACATTTAACTTGTTTAGAAATGCTTGTGAACTCCTTATCTTTGTATCCATGATCACATAAATTAGTCCTTACTGCTTCTAGTTGAAACAAAAAATCACTGTCCTTACTGCAAAGTCTAGATGTTCTCAAAAACTGATTCTTCATCACATTATTAAAAATATGAGGGGGATGCATACTCCCCCTAACAGGGCATTCTTCCAACATGGTTTGTGATATAATGAAGTATTTATCCTCCCATTGGTGTCTACACTTAATAAAACATCTAAGAATTCTATATAATCTGATGGTGAATGAGCTGTAAACTTTAAAAACTTTGTTGTAGTTTCTAGATAAGTCACAAAACATTGCAATTGTTGTAAATCTCCCATCCAAAAAACAAACAAATCATCTACGAATTTACAATACAGACCTTTACATTGTTTCCATGGGTGTTTAGCACTGAAAACACTTCATCTCCCATTCTGCTAAAACCAAGTTAGCATAGCTGTTCGGGCAGGGTGTTCCCATGGCAACACCCCAGCATTGTAAATAGAAGGTAGTCTCAAAAAAATATATTATTCTCAAGAATGATCTGTAATAAATGACAAATCCAATTAATATGACGTTCTTCCATGAACGTTGTTCTACTATTATAGTTACGTATACATTCAAGTCCAATATCATTCAGAATAATCGTAAATAAACTACTGACGTCCAAAGTAACAAGAATAAACCTTTTAACAGTGTCCATTTTACATATAAATTCATGCAACTTTTGTAGAAAATGAGAAGAATCCTTCAATACTGTGGATGCTCTTTCAACCAAGGGTTTCAATTGACCTTCGACCCATATACAAAGAGGCTTAGTAAGCCAGCCTGCCCCATTCACTATAGGTCTTAATGGTGGATTCACCAAAGATTTATGTATCTTGGGCAAGCCAGATATACATGGACTTTGAGGATGTTCCACTACAAAATATTCATACAAGTCTTTGGATATACAACTAGAAGCAAAAAGTTCATAAACGTCAGTCTTTACATTGCAAATAATATCTTGAACCATACATTTGTTTAACCATACATAAGTCATTTCATCAGCCAGCATATTGTTCATCCCATTAATATACATGAAGCGATCTAAAACAATGATTGAGCCACCCTTATCTGCTGGCTATACTACAGAGTCTAAATCATTGACCAACTCATTCAAAGCCCATCTCTCATCACATTGTAGATTAGTGGAACATCCTCAAAGTCATGTACTCTGGTAATTACCACCCCATAAGCTTAACAAGCCTGGACTGCAAAGCTATGGAGAGGATCATAATGGAACTCATAAATAAAGACATAGGGGACCTACAGACATTGGATCCTACCCAATTCGGCTTTGTCAAGGGCAGATCATGCCTCTTGAACTTGGTCGACTTTTTTGAAACAGTCACCAAGGCCATTGATGAGGGTAAGGCAGTTCACACAGCTTACCTTGACCTTGCAAAAGCTTTCGACACAATACCCCACTCGGGTATCATAGAAAAGCTCACCAGCTTAAATGTAAACCCATATGTCACAAGATGGGTTGCAAACTGGCTCAAGGACAGAACCCACAGGGTTAGAGTTGCTGGTGCCATGTCAGACTCCAAGCCAGTCACAAGCGGTGTCCCACAGGGCTCAGTCCTGGGCCCCCTCTTGTTCGGCATCTACTTTTCAGAAGTGCAGGCAAACATAGGAGGATTGTGGCTGACAAAGTTTGCAGATGACTGCAAACTGGTAGCCATAGTTGAAAATCCATCAGGCACAGATATCCTTCAGAGAGGTCTCATAGAAACAGATAACAGGTGCCAGAGCCATGGCCTTAAGCTAAATGCCAAAAAATGTATAGTCATACCCTTTGGTAAAAACAAGGTAACCCCAAGTTACCACATAGGTGGCAATCCATTAAGCACAGAAGAGGTTATCAGGGACCTGGGGACCCAAGTTGACAGTAACCTTTCTTTTGACACTCACATTGCCAAAGTGGTTAGGAGGACCGTCTACATTGCCCACCTGATTATGAAGGGATTCACATCCAGATCAAGGGAGGTCATTGTTCCCCTGTACTCTTCACTTATCAGACCAATGATTGAGTACAATGCCCCATTCGGAATGTATCTTACCCGACACCTGCAGCAATTGGAAAGACCCCAAAAGTTCCTCACCAAAAGGATAAAGGGGCTCAAAAATATGCCATATGCTGCCCGACTGAAGAAACTCCAGCTCTATTCAGTCGCATACTGTCTGCTCAGAGGTGACCTGTGCCTGACATACAAGGCCATGTCCAACCCTGAATTAATGGACATGCTTCACCTCAAAAAATCCAAATCCACCAGAGCCACAAGAGCAAGAGTCTTAAACCTCAACACGGATATAAATAGGACATGCTGGAGGGACAGATTCATCACCCAGAGACTCCCTATGCTGTGGAACAGAATCCCGGTCCATGTGAGACAGAGCACCTCGCTGGCTCTGTTCAAGAGGAATCTTGACCAGTGGATGGGAGATCGTAGGTTTACCCTGGGGATCATCTCTGTATCACTGCTGGACAGAGGCACGGCAAACTAATGGGTATAGTATTCTTCAACCTAAGGGGTGGTGAAAGCCACACAACTCTGGCTAGGCTTATAAATGCCCTAGGGCAGATAGCCTAGTATGAACCTATGAACCTATAATGTCCAGCCCTACGCTGGCTCTTAATGTGTGCATCAATCTCCATTTCACACACTTTCAAAAAAGATTCTACAACAGGATGTGCGTTCAGCATATATGTACTTGTTTTTTTATAGACTGTCTATGTATCATTAGTACAGTTAGAAAACATATTATGTAGGTTTACATTTCTATCAAACTGTCTTAGGCCTAAAGCCACATCATGCAGTTTGCTGGGAGCAGCTGGTACAAAAGATAAACCCTTGTTTAAAACTTCCATTTGCATTTCAATTAGTGGCTTACTTGAAAGGTTAAAAGCCAACAGCATCTTCCCTATATCGGACTGTCCATTGAGACCTTCCTCCTTTTTCAACTGTTCCTCGTCGATCACCCTCTCCTGTACTGTGGCTTCTTCACCTACAATGGTAGTCGGTTGAAAAGGGGTAAAAAAGCTACATTCATTTTCGGTCTCGCCCCCATATCTTTAGAACTGACAATTCCTTCTGTTGAACTCATAAAATGGGTAGCACGTTTATTATCATTGGATACAGCTGCTCATTCATAATCTTTGGATGTTGTAACAGATGATACTCCCAGTTGTAACATAGGCATTGATTGAATAACGTCGAGCGATGTCTATTGATTCAAGGAAGCTGTAGGAATCAACCAAAGATATGTCCACTAGCAAAATAAACATAGTCCCTTTCCAACTTCCTTGCTTTCACCCATTGTAATTTAGAATCGTACATAGATACATTACAAAATAAAGTATCAAGTTTATATACCACTCCTCTGGATAATTTATTATCTCCATTTGTAGTTGTTCCATCAGTTGTATCAGCTGAGTCCCCACTGGAGAAAAGTATTCAATAAGGAGCTCTATATACTTAAAACTGCTGTCTATGTTAATGGCTTGCCATTTGGCCAGTAAGTCCGGGAACTTCTGGCCATATGTCAGCATTCACAAAATATGAAGCCCTCTAGGAATGATTTTGAAATGCAAACAGGCTTCAAAGTGCATGCGTTGCCACTGTAGATGTTTTAATCTGTATAGACCATCCTGTAACTCACATTATAATACACTAATCATAGGTGATTCGATAGTGAGGCACACTGATGTCCCACTCACTAGGTTGAATAAGGAGAAGGTAACAGCTGCCTATCAGATGCCAGAATCCGACACATAACACATGCACTCAGATCACTCCACAGCAAGTACAAGTATGACTCTGTCACTGTCCATGTGGGTGTGAATGACCTGAGACACACCTCCCTGGACTACAAGAAAAGAGACACGAAGGAGCTCTCGGATTATGTGGCCCAGGCAGATATGACCCTAACCCTGAGCAGCATCCTACTGTCGCCCAGAATGATACCACAATACAAGCAGAAAATGATTGACTTCAACAATTGGCTAAGTTTCCGGTGTCATTCTAAGGAGATCCAGTATCTGTCTGCTTGGGATGACATGATTATCAGACCTCAATGCTTTTCCAGAGATGGCCTGCATCTGTCACCCCTGGATTTCCAGATACTGGCTAAGGCTTTTGCCAGCCCTATAGTGCCTTTTTTAGGCGATGTTCCAAAGACCAAATTACCACCATAACAGCTATAAATAAATGCAATCTGAGGGTCATGCTGCACAATGCTAGAAATCTAAATCTCAAGATGCACTTGATTGAAGCACTCCTCAAAATGGAGAACATCGACATTTGTGCTGTAACGGAGACCTGGTTTAAAGCAGCTGAAATCACCCCTGCACTACCAGGCTATAACTTATTCCACACCTTTTGGCCCTAGAACGTGGACTGAAGCTCCAAAGGTTGTGGTGTCTCCATATTCATAAAGGATATGCACACCTCCAGACTAGCAGCCCAGCATAATGCATCTGAGGTACTTCAGGTACAACTAACATTGGGTAAGACGGCGATTCAGGCCGTAGCCTGATTTAGGTCCCCAACCATGTTCTAAGACTCTCACTCCATGTTCCTAATCACCCTGGAAACTATTAGGGTCCAACCCAACACTCTTATACTAGGTGACTTCAACTACCCGTCCATCAACTGGGAAATCTACTCATGCATCAATACACTGGCCCAACGCTTCCTGGAATTCATCAATTCCAATGCCCTGGACCAGCTCATTCTTACCCCCACTAGAGGAAGCAGCATCCTTGATGTGGTTATTACTAACATGGGCAACCATTGCTCTACACCAATAGTCAATTCCTCCCTGGTTAGATCTGACCACAAACTAATCACCATGGAAATCCACATCTCACCCACACCTACTGCAAAGGTAACCACCATGAAAAACTTCTCTAAAGCTGACTTTGGGCTCCTAAAAACAGAGGTGGCTAACTTCATTGCACCCATGTCAGTGGAAAATAGATGCATGACTTCCAAATCATACACCATTGCATTGTTCGAACATGTACATAAATACATGGAACTAGCCATACCCAGCAGAAAAAAAGAAGCCAATCTGGTGGTCCACTGCCATTAATAAACTCTACAACAGAAGGAAGAAACTGTTGCAGAAAAAGGTGAAGTCCCAAGAATGGAAAAAACTCCCTTATTAGCCTCAAGAAAAAGTTGGGATCCCTTATCAAAACCTCTAAAGCCAGCTATGAAGGCAGAATTATGGCATGATTATCAAGCTATGAAGGCAGAATTAGCAATGTTATTTTGGTCTCTGGACTGATTCTTTCTTGGAAGCTCTATAAACCTATAAATAAGGAGAATGCATGGAAAACACATGTAGGTACACTGGAACAAAGCAAGTCATGCCTACTAAACCTGGAGGACTTCTATAAGAAGGTCACTAAGGCAGTGGATTTGGGGAAAACTGTGCATACCACCTATCTGGACCTGGTTAAGGCATTCAGTACAATACTCTACAAACTAACCAAATGTGACATAAACCCCTACATAACTTGTGCAATTTTCAAGTGGCTCATAGACAGAACCCAGGAAGTCAGAATAGGTGATACCACCTTAAGTAACAGACTGGTCACCAGCAGGGTATATGAGGGCTGCATGCTAGCACCACTCCTATTTGGCATTTACTTCTCAGAGGTAAAGGCTAATGCCAGTGGCTTTGGCTTACCAAGTTCACAGATGACTGAAAATTAGTAGCTATCATGGAGTCCCCACTTGAAACAAATATCTAACACAGACACATGACTGCTGCCAAACTCATGGCCTAAAACTCAGTGCCAAGAAATGCATTATAGTGCCTTTGGGAAAAATTACCACCCAGGCTAATTACTCCAATAATAGGACAGCCTGATATGAGCAAAGGAGGGACAGAGGTTGTGATGAGGTGTAAAAATAATCAGGGAATGAACATAACTTAGGAGGGTGGGTCAATTCCAATAATTATGCATGAAGAATGCAGAGATTACAAACTGGACAAGACACATGGACATCGAATTTCCATGTACCCACATATGCATGACAACATTTATAGGGATACCCTGTGTGTTCTTGAAGCAAAGAATCCCAGAAGTCACTTGCTTTCTCATATTAGATTGAAACAGATGATTGCCTGAGTCAGATTAGGCTATTTTGTGAAGTCTCTCCCTCCTTAAAAGCTGATGATAGAGCTGACATATATAAATTCAGAAGCTGGGGAGCTAAGGGAAGCTTTCTCCCCCTGAAAAAAGATATGCTAAGATGTTGTGTTGCATTAAACATAATTAGCAGCTTAAAAGTATTTTAGGTATGAGTATTTGATATGCAAGGATTGAGTTATGGTCTCTCAAAATAAAAAGTATGTATGCCAATCATTATAAATTTACATAAAATCCAGTTTGCTTCTTCATACAGATAGTATACAAGTGTGTCATGTATGCATCATGGAACACATAGATCTACATCTCAAAGACAGGTTTAACAGTAGTTGCAATAAAGAAATATAATGGTACAGCTGTTTAACAACCTAAGCATTCATGTTGTCTGCATAGACAGGGCGAGCACAAATGGACATGGGTTTAGGGAAGACAGACAGCTGTTGGCTTTTAAAAGGCAGCAGGGACAGTACAGAGTTATTTGCAGGTGTAGTTCTGGTAGCCATATCAGTACCTGACTCACATGGGACAGTGAGGGCACATGTATCTAATGCTTCTATGATCCTCAGTATCGTCATCTTCTTTCGGCTGTTCCCATTAGGGGTCGCCACAGTGGCTCATCTGTTTCCATTTCTTTCTGTCCTCTGCATCTTGCTCTGTCCCACCAACCACCTGCATGTCCTCTCTCACCACATCCCTAAACCTTATGTTAGGCCTTCCTCATTTCCTGTTACCTGGTAGCTTCACCCTTTGCATCTTTTTCCCAATATACTCAGCATCCCTCCTCAGCACATGTCCAGACCAACGTAATCTTGCCTCTCTGGCTTTGTCTCCAAACCTTCCAACCTGGGCTGACCCTCTAATATACCGAGACAGCTTTAAAATAAGCAACGGAGATCTCCGTTGCTTATTTTAAAGCTGTCTCGCTATGTTAAACCCATTTAACATAGCGAGACAGTAGAGTTATACTAATGGAAAAAAGTCAGGGCGACCGGACCTTTTTCCATTAGTATAACTCGATTTACAATGGGCACGCTGGCCAATCAGCGTGCACGTTTTGGGGGGATCATGGTATAATAATGTTTATTTATTGTTTTATTGCTTTTAAATAGTAAAACAAATCAGTTGGCTTCTCCGATCATACTTTGATTCATAAAATTCATGTTTGAAATGTAAGGTAATATTACTTGCAAAAGTGGGAAACGTTGTTAAGACAGCAAAGCATAACGAAAATATTATTCGCTTTAGTACAGCTAGTTTGTGTTTCATGTCATTGTAAGAAACTGTTAGTTAATGCAAATATGTTCAAAATTGCAATCTTTAAGCTTTC